>NW_022900917.1:44307354-44314266 GCF_012274545.1 Fukomys damarensis
TGGAGGAGCCTTCTGGCTAGACTAATGAAGGTCTGTTTAACACCATTCTTGGGTGTGGCTCATTCCATTCCTCTAGGGTATTGTCTTGCTGTCACTGTTCAGTAGTTCTTCTGAAGTTTTGGTTAAGATCGCTGGTGGTCTTACAATTATAACTCTCAAAACTGAATTGTTAGTAGGATGTTGAAAGTTGATAATCAACCTGCCAGTTACAGTCATTATTAGAAAAGCTTGTACCAAGACGACCAATGAAATGCATTATAGTAGAAGTAGACCAAACCAAGACCATACAAAAAAGCAGCATTAATATTTATGACAAGGCTGTAATTCATGGTTTGACTTCCAGGTGGCTGTGATCTGAACATGTTACATTCCTGCAAGCTTGAATGAACAACAGTACACAAATGAATGTCCCATCGATCATAAGTGTCTCTGGATGATACCTCCTTGTGAATATTTAAAAGCCACTTAAATAGATTTCTTTCTATCCCCTCATTTCCTATTGATGACAGCACTGAAACCACTTTTCTCATTTTCAAATCAAAGCTTCCTAAAGCAAAATGGCTTGGACACTGAATAGCCCTTGAAGCTCTATTAGTCACTGGCCAGGTGAGAGCTGGATGCATTGTTCACAGAGTGGAAAAGTACTTCAGACTGAAGACCGTCTCTTCTTTTGCCTACCATTTTAGAGGCTGTGGCTCTGATATGGCATCGTGGTGCACCCTGAGAGCCATGGTCTCCCTTAGCTTCAGAAACCAGAGAGAAGAGGGTTGAAATCCTGCCTCAGCTGTTGCTGCCTTAATGGGTGGCATTGGGTGGCAACTTTCCCATAAAGCCTTTGGTATCCCCATTGGGATAATGCCTGTCTGCCAGGGTTGTTTATAGGATGAGTAATAATCTTTATGGTTGTTTTTACAAATCATGTTTCAGCTCTAGTCTTCATGTATTGCAGGAGCTGCCTTATCTGGGGTGATCCTTTCCAAGAAGCAGTAGCTGGGGTGACCATATGATGATGTGTTGATTTGACAGATATTACAAGTTCAAAGCTGCACTCCAGGCACCTTCACATGACTTAAGGAAACATCCACTACTTATTTCAAAGCTTGGGATGGGATAGTGATAGATATTGCGTGGGGTTGGGGTTCTGAATGCTCTAAAGGCCACCTTGGTATATCTATTGCTCACTTCCTTTAGCTTCATAAAACTTGAGCAAACTACTCAGTCTCTCCCTGTCCCTCCCTCCCCGCCTCTCTCTCCTTTTATTTTAAAAATAAGATAATTTTTGCTTGCAGTGAGATTTATTGAGAGTATCATATTCTTCCCTCCTTTATTTTTCTTTTTTTTGGGGCATTGTTCACCATCTCACTTCCTCTACAATTTCCTTCTTTATCTTTGTAATTGTTTGCCTTTCTCAATGAGAGTTCCACCAAGCCAGGCATTTTGTTTGTTGCTCTATTGATTCGCACTGCACATGGCTCCAGTAAATACTAAATAAATGTTTGTTAACTGAATAAATGTGGGAAGCATAGAACAGTGCCTACAATCTAGTAAGCACTCCACAAATGTGACCTACTCCCCCAGATCATTAACTATGTTTGAGGAAATAATGTTTGAGGTGTCATGTGCGTTGTAAAGGTTTATTATTTTGTTTAATTTCCTTTAATAACTGGCAGAGTTATAGTGGTTAAATCTCTAAAGGGCAAGTCTCTTTTAATCTTTCTTTGCAGTTTAGTAATAGGCAATGTTGAATGAAAAAATATCATGCAATAGCCATCTTGTATATGAGAACATTTATTGAAAAGAGAAACAGTATAAGAAAAATAATTAAACTAGCTATAAATTGGGGATGACAAAATATCCCTCTTAGAATATAATAAAAGATAATATAAATAGCATGTCTGGCACAGCACATAGTAAGCTCTCTAAATGGTAAATGGATTATGTATAAATGATTGGCATTTCTTTTTAGCAGTGTATGTCTTTGTAGTAGTATAACTCTAGTTTGGAGCCTATCATTCTTTGAAAACTTGGCTTTATCCATGTGTAGAGAGTTAAGAGAAGGTTATAAGGTTACATATTAATAAAGTGTGGGTGTTAGGAATTCAGTTAATGCATCTAAATGTATTTGGCCAGATCTCAAGTGTTTTCCTAACACTGTGATGGACATGAAGGTAGTGAAAAAGAAAGATGGAAAATGGATTCTTTTATCAAAAGTCAGCAGTTTTGAAAGCTGAGGTGTCAGTTCTCGTGGGCAGTGGGGCAGAGGTGTCCTTTCTGGAAGGCCTGAAATGTCTGGAAGTTTTCATCTAGGAATTTATGATCTAAATTCCATCAGTGGTAAGCACAGAAACATATATGTATATATGCACACAAACAGATGTTTACCTTAGCATTAAAAATATTTAAAAATGAGCTGGGTCTAATGGTGTACACCTGTAGTTGCAGCACTCTGGAGGCTGAGGCAGGAAGAGTGCAAGTTTAAGTCCAGAGAACATACAGACTTAGTAAAATCCCATCACAGAAAGAAAAAAAGATGGAGCGAGTGGGTGCTGGTGATGTAACTCAGTGCAAAGGCCTTGGCTTCAATCTTCAGTACCACATTTTCCCCCCTGTGGTTTGAATATGGTTTGTTCCCTCTGAAACTCATATATGTTAAAATTTAATCCCTATTTTGAGGTATTAAGAAGCGATTAGGGCTCTGCCTTCATAAATGAATTAACTGTTCATACAATTAACAGATTAATGGATTATCTTGAAAATGGGTGTGCTATAAAAGTCAGTTTGGTTAGGTCTCTTCACACCTACCTCCCACCGTGTGATGCCCGATGCTGACTTGGGACTTTGTCATTAAGTTCATCACCTTGACCTTGGGACAGAATCATGTGCTAGAATAAAACCACTTTTCTTTGTAATTTATGTAGTCTCTGATATTGCGTTATTAGTAACAGAAAATGGTCCAAGACACCAACCCAAATATCCCACAAGTAGGGGTTGTTTAATATTATATTCATGTTGATATGGAAAGATATTTACAGCATATTTACTTGATGGAAGAATACGGATTTAAATGTTCTTTTTGGTGGTGGGGATAGATCCCAGGGTTCACACATGCTGGACACATGATTTACGACTAAGTTATACTTCTAGACCAGTGGTGGTGAACCCACAGCATGTATGTTATTTGTTTTTCTTTTAAGATAAAAAATATTAATGTATGAGTTTTTTCTAAACTAAAACCTCAGTATTCAGGTTTAATTGCAGTGTTGGCACTTCGTGATAAATAAGTGGTTCTCAGTTGTGGTTTGGGCACTTGTCTCTTAAAAGATTCGTCATTATTGCCCTAGACCCTTACAAATCTACATTTTGAGAAAGAATATTTATAAACAATTGATAAGAATAAGTATTAAGATATAAAATCTGAAACAACACACACCCAAATGTTAATAGTGTCTATTCTCTTTTTTAGTAGCTATTTGCATTGTCTAAAATTTCTAAAGCAAATATTGACTTATTGTGTAATACATTTATAAAAATTCTTCCTCCATATTTGCTTCTAGAAAGTTATATAAGAAACTGGGAATATTTGTTACGTTAGAGGAGAGGAGCTTATTGATGGGGGAACAGGGGAGATATAAGGAGAATTCAGTATACTTCTTGTTCTTTGAGGAGTTAAAATATGTGAATACAGTACCTATTACACAAAAATTAAGTTACAAATGGTGAATTAAGAAATGGTGTAGACACCATGGCTGGACTTCCCATGGAGCAGGTGGGGGCAGAGGTTGATACCATGGTTGATACTGCCTCAGGGAGAACGCACATGTTCCTTGTAGGGAAGAGTGACCAGGTGTATGAGGCAGAGCAGGTGACTTCACGCAAGTCATGCTTCTTACTGAGCTCATCACTTTCTTCCTGAAGAATCATCCAGGACTTGGCTGAGAGCAAGATGTCCACTTACTAAATTTATTAGATTTTTCTTCATACAAAAGTAATGTATGTTCACTGTAGAAAATGTATCAAATATAGACAATGAAAGAAAATTACTTGAAAGCTAATTACTCTATCAAGATACTCACAATTTACATTTTAATGGAAGTCCTTGATTATTTATCACCAATATAAAATCTGTGTGTGTTTACAGGAGAGTATGTAATACATACTGCTTTGCAACATGCAATTTTTTTTATGGGGAAGAGCTTTTTGGGAGACCTTGACAGGCAACAATGACAAAAAACCTTGTAAGATTTCTTCCTTTTGTATTCTGAAAAGATGTAGGATGTAAAGACTAGGATTAAGAACTGTTATCACTGAACAGGTTCATTCATTTAGACCTGCAGTATAACCCAGTGTCCTCTCCAGCCTGACTAGCCAGGATCTATGGTCTCAGGTCTCATTTCCTTCATGACACTGAGCCCTCCAATAGTCAGACTGGTAGACAGCCTAGACTACAACTCTGGGGCCCAATAAGGATTGATTCTTCCTTCTGAGTCTGTTGTTTCTGTCTACTGCCTCATTCTCATCAGCATTCAGTGTTCAAGCCTTTTCATCTTTTCATTAACTTCCTAACCCTGCTCTACCTCCCAACATTTTCCATTTTAGTAAATGGCAAATGCAGTTGTTCATGTTAAAAAATGGGAGCCAATCTCAATTCCTGTCTTTTTTCCCCTTCAGCACTCAATCCATTAACAAGTTCGGTGGGCCTTTTTGGGAAAATATATCCCAGATTCGTATACTTTTTCCCACCCTCACTGTTACCACTCTAGAACAAGCCATCATAATTTTGTGCTTATATATGGGAATAACCTAACTCATCTTTTAATACATTCTCCACAGAGCAGCCAGTAAACTCTTACAAACCCAAATCCAGGATGACTTGTCTCTACATGAAGCCTATTGATGGGTTTCATTACATTGAGATGAAAACCCTATTCCTTATCATGGCCTACAAGGCTCCTCATGGGCTGCCACTGGCCACATCTCTGACTTTTCCCCATCTACTTTCTCCACCAGTCTGCCTTTTTTTCCCCCAGTTTCCTCTTGCTTTTTTTTTTTTTTCTGCAAAGGTTGTTTCACCAGGACAGAGACTGTGACTGTCTTCTGTATTGCTGGATCTTCAGTGCCTGTCCCTTGAGTGTTCCTTCAGTGTCAGTTCCTTGAGCATAATAAAACATTCTGTGTATATTTCTGCACAAGTACATGAATTTGAATCAGTGAGTATGATAGAAAAAGAAAAAGCAAGTGCACCAGCTTAGAAAATACAAAGCCACAGTTGGTAAATTCTTAAGAAAAGCTTGAAGTTAGTGGTTTGGGAGTTTATGAAAAGGGATACTTAACTCTGGCTGAGGAAGTTGCTGAGGATTAACAGGTAAAGAAATATTTGAAGTGGATTTCAAGGATATAAAACTCCCCAGGCTTGCATGAGGGGGCAGAGTCTGGAGAAAATGACAGTAGTCTAGTTGAACTGGGATGCAAAGTATACTTCATGGCAGTACAAGGCTGGAAAGATAATTCCATATCTGATTGTGAGGGGCCTGTGATGCCAATTTAAAGTGTTTTGAAAACTCATCTGATAAGGGGCATGCCTCCTTGTCCTGCAGAGAGCAGAACGAGCACAATCATAGGAAGAAATATGGATACATGGTCTTAGGTAGTCAGTAGTAAAGATGAATGAAAAAAGGAAAACAGATGTAAGGGTTATCTTAGAAAAACTACCAGCAGGAGTTAATGACTGCTCAGAAGGAACTGAGTGTGAGATGAGGAACCAAATGTGGATTTGAGCTTTGGTGACTCAGAAAATGGTAGTAACATTGATAGAAATGGAAAATAATGAAAAGAGAATATTTTTGAGGGTAATGATGGGTTTGTTGTAACTTATTAAATTTAAGGCACCATAAGGAATAAATGTCCAGTTTGTGGTGGTGTTGAGACTAGAGAACTACAGATGTAATTTTCCCTCATTCACACATTTGACCAGTTAATATTTATTGAGTATCTAGTACATATGTCAGGCATTATATCAGCACTGGGAATACAAAGGTAAAAAGCACAAACCCTGTCCCTAAGAATTCCCTTTTGCTCTATCTAGATGTTTGACCTAGGAAAACATGCCTCCGTTAATACCATCTAATCAAGATCTGTAATAGAATTATTTTAATGTACATGAATAGTTATACTTTTAGCTATACTATGATGATATTCTACTTTAGGAGTTTCACCATATACACATGTAATTGCTATTACTTATAATTTAGAATTAAAGGAAATGCTGACTTGATCATCACAAAAAATAGTTCGAAGATCTTCGTGACTTTACTTCTGATCCACCACTAGGTCATTTTATCTACATGTCTAATACAGTGAAATGTCACTGAAAGAGAAGCCAAAAATACTAGCTCCCCATGTGATAGAATTTGGAAGACTTAGGTTTCTCATTGGACCTTTTGAAAGTGTGTAAATTTTGTGGATAGTTTTAACTGGGGTGTCTCCTTAGTTTAGGGCAGGACTGTTGCCTTCTGGGTGTTACAGAGGTTAGAGCTAGTTGAAAGAGAGAACAAAGTTTTATTTTATGCAGATAAACATAGGGAGATGTAGACATAGTAAATGGATGGTCTTACAACTGAGACATATATCTGCGATTCTCTGAAGGTCTTAGGGAAAAGGCTTATATAAATTGGAATAATTAGTGCTTTGGGCTGTGTCGTGTTATTTGACAGAAAGAGAACAAAAATGTATCAACTCAAGTGTTACAGGGACATCATAAAAGACCAAGGATAAACTGAGACTGTGGCCTTTTGCAGTCATTTTCCCTTTGGGCACACACCATAATGGGCTGATGTCCTAAATGATCCAGTCCGTGGTCAAGTGGTTCTGTCTGCTGCCTGGACTGCCTGGTGTGCTTGTTTTTTTTTTTTTTTT
>NW_022900917.1:44314536-44325253 GCF_012274545.1 Fukomys damarensis
TTTTTTTTTTTTTTTTTTTTGTATGGAGAATTGAACTCTGGTCCTTGTGCTTGCAAGGCTGGTGGCAGCACCACTGAGCTAAATCCTCAGCCCAGCCCATGCCTGGTGTGCTTGGAACAATGGCAATTAATTCAGTAGCTTTGAGACTCACTTCCTGCAGACTGTGCTGAGGAAGTTCAGCACAGCAGGGAGAAATTGAGGACTGAAGATAAAGAAGCAGAGGAAACCGCTGCCACGTCTCTGGATGAAATTATCCCTGTGCCACAGGTATTGCTTCAACTGTCATTGGAAAATCCCCAAATAAGACTCTTCTAAACTGTCTCAGAGAGGAATTAAATGTTCAGCTTTAAAGCTTGGACCAAAAGATGTGGGTATAGAGTATGAGAACATGGAGACTATGTTCTTCAGGAACTGATATGTAATTGTGAAATATCTTTTTGCCATTTTCTTTTGCTGACAGTTTCTCAAAGAATGAACAGTTAGTTCCCTTATTATAATGAATACAAATAGAAGAAATCAGGAAATTCAGACTAAAAGTGCATTAATACTATTTTCCATCAGGTAAATAAAAATCAACTGGTTTTATAATTTAAAACCTAGCTCTTTGAAGGCTGTTCTTATTTTTTTAAATTGCATCAAAGTATTCTTGAAAATGGCATTGGACATAGCTTACTGCCAGTTGAATATTTTTGAATAAGAACAATATTGTACCTAGGGTTTTTATAAAAAAAACCCATAAAAGTAACATTAAAATTGATTCTCATTTAATAATTGAATATAAAAAAATTAAGGTCCAAATTAGAATGATCAAGTGGGGTTATACTTAATTTTATTTTGTTATTTTTAGTACTAGGGATTAAACTCAAGTGTGCCCTACCACAAAGCTACATCTCAAGCCTTTTTTATTTTAGGACAGGATTTTACTTTTTTGTGCAGGCTGATCTTGAAACTTGTGATCCTCCTGCTTCAGTCTCCTAAGTTTTGGGGATTACATATGTATGCCATCATATCTGGCTTGAACATATTTAAAAATATAAATATTATATAAGTGCTAGCTGTTACTATTTAAAATGGAAATGAAGGCATGCTGATTATACTCAAGAGCATTACTTCAAGTTGTACCTAAAGCCTACAAATTTTAGAACTTTATTATGTTAAATATTTTACCTCTGTTAAGTATGTTACTTAGAAACAATTATTGGCCGGGGATTTAGCTCAGTGGTTCGGTGGCCTGCCTTGCAAGCCCTAGGACCCGAGTTCAATCATTGGTACCAAAAAAAAGAAACAATTATTAAATATCTAATTAGGCTGGGCATGGTGGCACATGCCTATAATCCTAGCACTCAGAAAGCTGAAGCAGGAGGATCTCCATGAGTTCTAGGCCAGCTTGGGCTACAGAGTAAGTTTAAGGCCAGCTTGAACTACATGGCAAAGCCCTAACTAAAAAACAAAGCAAAACATCTAATTAATGACAATTTTTCTTGACTTCTTAGAAATTGCTGTTTATTTCTGCTACAGTTTGGATCTGAATATCCTCCCAAAGACTCATGCGTTGAAAGCTACATCTACCATATACCAGACACGGTTCTAGGGTATGGGGACTACAAGTGAGAACAGGATGGACAAGGTTCCTACCTTACTAGAGTTTATATGTCAAAAAAGGAAAAAAATAGATAATAAGATAGTGTCTGAGTCATGGGGACCAGTGTGTTGGAAGTCACGTAGTTTGTGTGACTATAGAATTATTTTCTGCAGAGGTGATATTTGCTCTGTTATTGAAACAACAAAGAAAATTCTGTTCTATATTAATGATATGGGGCAGAAGTACTCCTAGAAAAGGAAGAGCATCAAGAACAAAGAAACTAGGGAAGGAAAGAGCCTGAAAAGGTATAGAATACCCAGATGAATTTGGGTTTCACATGAACAATGAATATTCCATTTTTAGTATAAATCGTGTAAACCTCATACTTATACTAAAAACTTTTATTTTTATCTGAAAATTCAAATTTAAGTGACCATCTGCATTTTATTTGCTAAATCTGACTACACTAGCCTGGGAAGTTCAAGCCACAGAATGAAAGCCAATTTCACTGGAAGCGGTAAATATGTGGAAGACGGTAGGGGATACGTTTGGAGATACTGGTGAGTGCTGGGTTGTTTAGAGTCTTAAAGTAGAAAGTTTGGATTTACCCTGGGCAGGATGAAGAGAAAATGGGGAATTTTAAGTAGAGGAGTAACACTGTCTGGTCTCCATTTAAATGCAAAACCTTTGCTTCTGTGTTAAGAATAAATTGTAGGGAGCCAAAGTTGAAGCAGCCAGACTGGTTGGCAGTTCTTGCAGAAACCTGAGCAAGAATGATGGTGGGTTGAACTGAGATGGTAGCAAATGGAAACAAAGATAAGTCCAAGGATTGGGAGAGAAGTAAATCTATCAGGACTTTGTGCAGGAAAAGGTATGAAACATGGGAGAGAAAAGAATTGAGGATGATTTAGGGTTTCGATCTGTGCAGGTAGGTAGAAGAGGTTGACAAAGATTGAGGGGAAACAGGTTTAGAGGAGGCAAAAGAAAATTTCAAGATTTTGACCTGAGCCTAAATTTGAGAAGCTTATTACAAAATTAAGTAAAGATATCAAAAATCAGTTGCACAAATGAATTTGCTCTTCAGGTGATTTGTTAGGCTAAAGACTTAAATTTGGGAATGTTCAACATATATCTGATTTTTAAAGAATCAGGAGGGGATAACACGATAGCTTCTTGTTATTTGTGGTAGTTACATTCAATAAAGCTACTGCAAATACTGAATTAGAATATATTGAATTATGGGTCCTATAGGGAATAACAGAATTGGGTTCCTATCAGGCTTTGGTTTCACCATTTGCATCAAGTGTTCAAAATGTAACTGTATCACCTTTCAGTCACTGTGACCACAACTGAAAACAATCACCTTAAAGGAGAAAAAATTTACTTAAGCTCACAGTTTTAGAGATCTCAGGCTATGATCAATGGGTTCCCTTGCTTTGGGCCTGCACATCACTTCCCACCACAATGTAGGAGGCAGCACATTATGCTGGGGTGCATGTGATGGCACAGAGCTGCTCACCTCTTGGCTAGGGAGAGAAAGAGAAAGAGGAAAAGGCGTGTCATAAATGACCTAAGGACTGCTCACCAGGTTCTTCCTCCTAATGGTTCCACCACCTCCCATCATCATCCTGGGGACTGAAAGACTAAGAAACTCACACGTTAGAGGAGATTAACAGAACTTAATGGATAAATGTAACATTGGTGATATCCTGGATTGGATACTTGAACAGAAACAAGGCATCAGTGGAAGAAACAGTGAAATCTGAGTAGAGTCTGTAGCCTAATCAGAGTATGTTAATTTCTTGACTTTGTAAATGTAATATGATCATGAACATTAGGATATGCTAAAACTCTATATTATCTTTGTAACTCTTCTATCAATCTAAAAGTGTGTCAAACAAAAAAAGTTTAAAACAATTCAGTTATTGGGGAGGGAGATTTTTCTTTATTACCAAGGCCAATTGCTTTCATCTTGTCTTCCAAAAGATCATGACACTCCAAAATTCTCATGACACTGCATTTGATTGAGAATGAGGGTTTCTTTAGTCCATTATTTTAATAGACACCTATGTCCCAGGCATGATGCTAGGAAGGAATAACAATGATGAACTATAAAGGTACTGCTTCTTTCCTCCTGCAACTCTTGTTTTATTGCCCAATCCTGGAAAGCAAACATTCTTTTCCTACCCAACCCAATAAGTGATTTCCAAAGTTCTGAACTGAGAGTTTTGATATGAATTACATTACATTTCTATTTTAAAAACTTACCACCAGTTTTACTAAATGTGGGAAGTCCAAGATGCTTATTTTTAAATACTAGTGAGTGAAATTAGATATTTTAATTTGTTAGAAAAAAGAACTATGAGAATTTTATTTTTCTTGTGCTGGTACAGAATGATTTACTTCTTTTGTCTAAAACTAACCATGGACCATTTAGGCTAAAGAATTTGCTAGTTTTGCCAGTAATTGAAGATATAATTGAGTAAAATTTTGATAAAAACCCTTAAAACTGTTTAATACATTACATTGGCAAATCTTATTATAATATGTGAGGATTAGTTATAAAAGGGTAATTACAGAATTTAATAAAAAGAAAACAGAGAAAAGACAATAATACCAGAATGCAAAATAAAGACAAAACTGAAGGTAGTGTAAGGGGGAATTCACAGCTTTATTATAGTACTTTGCCTCATACTTGCTAAATTTTTCCTACAATTACTTGAATGAAAGATGATCTTAAAATAAATGAACAGGACATTGTAGGTTTCCCAAGGCAGTGCTGCAGCTATATCAGGATGTGTGTAGGAGGTTAGAACATCACAGCTGAGTGAATTTTAATTCGAAGTTTATTTAAAAGTATTATATCAATTCTTCATAAACAACAACCAGAATAACATAAAGCTACTTTTAGATTTTATTTGGTTACTCAAGAAAACTGTAAGAGTCATATACATAAAAAAGAAAATGAAAATCTGAAGATTTGTTTCAAAAATTAATTGTGGCCAAGATTTATGTTATATGATTGAGAAAATATTTTCTGGAGCTAAATGAAATGGAAAAGCTTAATTTTAGTCAAGCTTAGTGAATATTGCTTTAGTCAGTGAAATCTGATTTTTATATCTTCTTCGATTCACTTCATCATTCTTTTTTTTTCTTGAGGTGGACTTTCACAGGTTTTACTTGACAATAAATTTTCCTCTTGATTTTATCCCACTATTTTTTATTTTATTACTATTTTCCCATTTTTAAATTTATAGTCATGTGTACAGATTTGAAGTACAAAATTCAATGAAGTTTCACAAATGCTTGCACTTACTTGTGTAACCCCATACCATTAAAGATATAGAATATTTTCCCATTACTCCACAAATGTTCTTTGTTTACTCAACCATTCAACTCTTAACTCCCATACATTCATATTGCTGTAATTCCTAATTCTGTAGATAACTTTGCTTGTGTTTGAACTTCATATATGTGGAAATGTTCAGTGTGTACTTTGAAGAGTCTGAATTCTTTTGCTGAACTTATTTTTGAGATTTATTCAGTTGTGAGTGTTATCAATGGTTCATCCCTTTTTCATTGCCAAGTAGTATTCATTATGTGATTAAACCACAACTTGCATATCTATTCATTTGTTAATAGGCATTTGGATTGTTTGCAGTTTGATACCTGTTATGAATAACATTGCTATGAAGGTTCTTGTATAAGTCTTTCTGTGGTTATATTTAAATTATTTTTGTGTAAATACCTAGGAAGGGGGATAGGGATTTAGCTCAGTGGTGCCATGCCTGCCTCACAAGTTCAAGGACCTGAATTTGATCCCTGGATTTGGAAAACAAAACAAAACAAACCTGGGGGGGTGGAATTGTTGAGTCTTTGAGAAGATATATGTTTAAATTTATAAGAAACTGGAAAATTTTCAATATATTTGCAACATTTTATAGTTGTACCAGGAATGTAAGAGTCTGATATGGAAATATCATCAATGTATTACTACTGTCATTTTACTTTTAGGCATCATGGTGGATATGAAATGATAATTCATTGTGGTTTTAATTTGTCTTTCCCTAGTAACTAAATGGATCAAAAACATTTTCATGGCCATTGGCCATTTGTATATATTTTTGTGTGTGGTGTCAATTTTACTTTTGAAAATAACTTTTTTGTTTTTTAGATTTTACATTAGTTTATTTCACTGGTACATTTTAGGTATATAGCACAGTTATACTCATCATTGGGATCTTGTACCTTTACATGAAAGGTCTTGGTTCTCATTTTTTCCCCTTACCCCTGCCCTGCCTTCACCCCCTCCTCACTTCCCTATTTACTAAAACTTTATTTCCATATTTTCATTTTCTCATATTTTTTTCTTCTCCCTTATTTCCTTTCCCTTCCCCTACACCCTTCCCCTACACCTTTAGCCCTTTTCTTCCTATTTCACATTGTCAATTATACCATTAGGATCTTATGTATAATTACAGTTTTTCACACCAGAGAAACTATTCGGTATTTACATGTGTGTGACTTATTTATTTCACTTAAGTGTATAGCCTCAATATGTATCCATTTTCCTACGAATGACGCTAATTTCTCATTCTTTATGGCTGAGTAGTATTTCATTTTATAGAAAAACCACATCTTCTTCATCCAGTCTCCAACTGATGGGCAAATGGGCTGTTTCCAAGTTTTAGCTATTACAAACTGTGCCGCTATAAACATGGGTGTGCATATATCACTATGGTGTGATTCTTTTAATTCTTTTGGAAAGATACCCAGTAGAGGGATGGCTGGATCCAATGGAACTTCTAATCCTACTTCTTTGAGGTATTCTCTTTATTGATTTACATAGTGGTTGCACCAGTCTGCACTCCCACCAATAATGGAGAAGGTTTCCTTTCTCCCCACAACCCCACCAACATTTGTTATTAGTTGATTTCTTGATAGCAGCCATTCTTTGTAGGGTGAGGTGAAATCTCAGTGTTGTTTTCATCTACATCTCTCAAATGACAAGTTATATGGAACTTTTCTCATATTTACTTGCTGCTTTTACTTCTTGGTCTGAGAAATATCTGTTCATTTCAGATGCCCATTTTTGAATTGGGTCTTTATATTTGGAGGGCTGATTTTTTCAAGTTCTTTATATATTCTAGATATTAGTCCTTTGTCTGAGGAGCAGCTGGTAAAAATTTTTCCCACATTGTAGGTTGTCTTTTAGTTCTGTTATTAATTTACAGGAATTCTTATATTATGGATATTAGTGCTTTTTTTAGATACATGCATTGTAAATATATTATTGAAATGTTTTTATTCTTTATGATTTCAGTTGGTGAGCAGAATTTCTAAATTTTTATAAAGTGTGTATTTTCAGTTTTTTAAAAAATGTTTTCTGTGGCCTAAAAATCTGTGCCTTTATAATATCAAATGCTGGCAAGAATACGAACAATAGATGTCCTTATTAGTTGCAGATGGAATGTAAAATGGCACATTCACTTTGGAAGACAACGGAGCAGTTTCTTGGAAAACTGAATGTGTGCTACCATACCACCTAGCAGTCATGTTTCTTGGAATTTATTCAAAGAAGTTAAAAACTTATGTCTACACAAAAATCTGCACAGGATATAACAACTTCATTTATAATTGCCCAAACTGCAGAGCAACCAAGACGTCCTTCAGTAGGTCAATGGATACATTGTGTTATATCAAAACAGTGGAATATTATTCAGAACGAAAATGAAACATACTATCAAGTCATGAAAAGATATGGAAGAAACTGAAATGCATATTACTAAAGAAATGAAGCCAAATTGAAAAGGCTGCATCTGGTATTTTTCCAACTATATGACATTTTGGAAAAGGCAAAATTATAGAGAGAGTAGCTGACTAGTGCTTTTCAGGGAGTAGAGGGAAGCGATGATAGGCAGAGCTTGGATGATTGTGAGGACAGTGAAACTATTCTGATGACATTATAGTGAGGAATATGTCTCAGTATACATTTCTTCAGTATACATATTCCACAGAATATACAACATTCAGAATGAACCCTACTGTGAACCATAGATACTGGGTGATAATTATGTGATGCTGAGAGCTAGTAGTGTTGGAGCTTATGAATGTGCCAGGATAGGTCGGAGTATGGAAAATCTGTGTACCTCCAGCTCAGTTTTGTTGTAAGCCTAAAATTTTTAAAAAAGTACTAAAAATATCTATGCCTATTTCCAGGCCACACATTCTTTATATTTACTTCTAGGAGTTTTATCATTTTAGGTTTTATGATTAGGTGTATGATGCATCTTGAATTTTATGTAAGGTAGTATGGTTCATCTTGACTTAATTTTTGAGAGTGTAAAGAAGTAGGGAAGAGGCTTATTTTTTTCCAATATCTTTCCACTTGTTCTCATATTATTTATTGAAAAGACTTTACTCCCCTCTGCCACTTTTTTGAGACAGGGTCTCACTGTGTAGTCCAGGTTGGTCTTGAACTTGTGGCAATTCTCCTGCTGCAGTCTTCTGAGTTCTGGGATTACAGGAGAGGCCCACTACATCTGTTTTACTCCTTGAAAATTATTGCACAATCAACCTTCAGAATTTTATAATTTTTCAAAGATGAAACTCTGCACCCATTCAACAATTACCTAACTCCTCTTCTTTCTAGTTCCTGGAAATCTCCATTCTGTTTTCTGTCTCTGAATTTGACTACTCTGGATATCTCATATAAGTGGAACAATTCAGTCTTTGTCTTTTTATAACTAGTTTATTTCACTTACTACACTATCTTCAGAGTGCATCCATGTTGTAGTGCATCCATGTTGTAGTATGTGTCACAATTTCTTTCCTTTCAAATGTTGTGTAATATTTCATTGTATGGCTATAACATATTCTGTTTATCCACTTATCCATTCATGGATACTTGGGTTACTTGTACATCTTAACTATTATGAGCAATATTGCTATGAAAATGGGTATACAATTATCTATTTGAGACCCTGCTTTCAATTCTTTGGAGTATATACACTCAAATGCCCTAAATTTTTTTGACTTATTTAATCATATAACTTTTTTCAACCTAATCCATAATGTGATGAATTGCATGAGTAGGTTTTTGCATCCTGTGTAAGGAAGGAAAATGTCTTTTTCTCTACCCATTCTGGGTTCATGGCTGAGACCCCCATAATGAAAGACAGATTCACAAGAGAAAAGCATACATGTTTGTTTAATATGTTTTATGTGACATAGAAACCTTCATGAGGAAATGAAGGCACACACACAAAAATGGGTAAATCTGTGTACTTTAGTGCTAGATATGATTAAGAATAGTCATGATATGATACACACTGTACAAACTCAATCACAAAATGGCATGTCGTATATGTACATGCAGAGCGTAAAAGAACACATCCAGCTAAGCTGCTTATAATTGAGAATGACTTTGTTCTTTGTTTCTTGTGTTTTTGTTTCCTTAATACATATATTAACTTAAAAAATTATTTTTAAAACTAAAATAAAGAATAGTCATGATAGAGTTAGAGATATAAGCTAATAGTAAGAAACAGAGATAGCAAGGGCTGTTTGCTCTGATTCTTCTCTGTGATACTTTATCTTTAGAAATGAGGATGTTTATCTCATATGTGGGTCTTGTAATCTATTTTAAGGATAGGTTAAAAAAAATCCTTCCTAGGTTTCATGAAACCTCTTTGTCAAGAGAGTGGGGAGGGTCAGAGAGACCGTCCTGTCTCTCAATTCTTTCAGTTCAAAATATTCACTATGTCCAAGTGCCAGTTTGGGGATAGTGTATCATGAATTCATTATCTAGAGCACAACCTCCTTGATTGTTGCACTGAGTACACTACTGGGTTTAGTTAGGTAATGGTTTAAGTGTGATATTTGCAGCTATGTTTGTAAGTGAAACTGGCCTATAATTTCCCTTTCTTCTATTGTTCTTAACTGCTTTTGAGTAAAAAAAATAATGGTAGTGCTGCAGAATGAGCTGGACATCTTTTATTCTTTTTCTATTCTCTGGTTCAACTTATATAAAATAGTTTCTATAGGACAATTTGGTAGAATATACATGGAAAGACACCTGGGGCTGCAATTTTTAGATTCAATGTCTTTTTTACTTATTTTTATATTCAAATTCATTACAGTATTTCTGCTTGCACCAAATTTGGCAGTTCTCATTTTTCTTGGTACTTTCCCACTTTGTTTAGCTTTTAATTTTTTGGTACCGAGGATCAAACTTGGGTCCTTGCACTTGCAAGGCAGGCGGTGGAACCACTGAGCTAAATCCCTGGCCCCATAATTCTCTTTTAACAGAATCTGTTTGGACTTAATGTATTTTTTATGTATTTTGCATTTCTTTTTGTATTTTGTTTCTGTATTTTAAATTTTAATCTCTTTTGGCCAGTGTTACCAAAACTCTATTTTATTAATCTTACAACACTTAATTTTTGGTTTGCTAATGTTTTTAAGATGTTTTTTCTGAAATATCTGTTTTTTTCCCCTTTGGCTTACTTTTTGCTTTCTTTTTGTCTCCTTGGGCTTACTTTGTAACTCTCAACATTTTTATTTTTTGGATTGTGGATCAAACTCAGAACCTTGCACTTAAAAGGCAGGCACAATGTCACCATACCCAATTCCCAACTTTTTTTTTTCAGCTTTAATTGAGTTTATTGGTACATTTTAGGGATTCAGTACAATTACATTCATTGTTGGGATCTTGTACCTCTACATGACAAGTCTTGATTCTCATTTTTTCCCCTTATCTCTGCCCTCCCTTCACCCCCTCCTCCCCTCCCCATCTACAAACACTTTGTTTTCATCTTTTCATTCTCTCACATTTTTTTCTTTTCCCTTTTTACTCTTCCCCTACCCATCCCACCTTCCCTACACCTTTAGCTCCTTTCTTCCCATTTCTAAATGTCAGTAATCTTATTAAATCTTATGCATTGTTGTAGATTATTCACACCAGGGAAACTATTCATGGGAAACTATTTGGTATTTACACATGTATGACTTATTTATTTCACTTAGGAGTATATCTTCAATGTGTATCCACTTTCCTATGAATGAATCTATTTTCTTGTTCTTTATTGCTGAGTAATATTCCATTTTATAGAAAAACCACATCTTCTTTATCCA
>NW_022900917.1:44325892-44370487 GCF_012274545.1 Fukomys damarensis
GTGTGTGTTCCACTGATCATCAGGCCTATTTCTTTGCCAGTACCATGCTGTTTTTATCACAGTGGCTTTGTAGTATAGTTTCAAATTGGACCCAATTCCCAACCTTTTGAGTTAACTATTAACTGATCTATTTTTGGTATTTGTTTCCTGATAAATATATTTAAAGCTATGAAATTTCTTTAGATATAGATCTGCTAATATTGCAATTCATGGATAAACATTAACATATTTCTTTGCCAGTACCATGCTGTTTTTATCACAGTGGCTTTGTAGTATAGTTTCAAATTGGACCCAATTCCCAACCTTTTGAGTTAACTATTAACTGATCTATTTTTGGTATTTGTTTCCTGATAAATATATTTAAAGCTATGAAATTTCTTTAGATATAGATCTGCTAATATTGCAATTCATGGATAAACATTAACATAATTTTGTGCATGACAAAATTTGGACTTGTAGTATCTTCACTGTCACTCAGTTAAAAATATTTCTTTATTTTTGCTTTAACCAAAGACTTCTTCACTAATAGATTCTAATTATATGAGATTTTTAAAAAAGGTACCCTTTTATTTTTATTTAAAATTTTATTGGATTATGAACATAGCCAACTCTTTAAGGTATTGATTATTTTAAATTTGTTTTCTTTTCATGGCCTATCACATCTTCAATTTTTGTTAATGTTCTAAGTATGCAAAAAAAGAAGATTTGTTTACCTCTCTCTTTTTTTTTACAAATGATTTTAGGGTAAGGAGCTTATGTAATTCATACACATTCTTAAACATCTTGAAACGGGTTACTTTCATTTTTATGCATTTAAAATTCCTATTCAATTGGTAAAATGGAATTTTGAACCATTATAGGATGTTATCAGTGAAGTAAACACATAATTATAGATATCAAATGTATTGCTTCTTCAATTTTCCTAAGGATATGGGTCTTTGGAAAAATCTCAAGACAACTTGGCAATAAATACATGGTTTAGTTTATTGGGCCCATCTTCTAGGGAGGACTTTACACACATCTAGTCTCCACACTCTGCTTCTAACTTCTTACCAGCCACACACAGCTGATACTGGTCATTATGCAGATGATGCCTTATTTTAACCTAAGTGACTTTTACAAGTTCTAAAAATGATGTGACTACTTTGGGGTGGGGTGAATTCTATTAATTGAGATGGTTTGTTCAACAAAACCTGAGGTGAATTAGGGTACACAAATTTGGTGGTAGAAACTGAAGTTCAGTTGAATTGCTTTCATGATTGTGGAGAAAGACACTGAATCACAGGAAAAGGCCACTTAAATAGTTGGCTGGGAAGAGGGGCTTGGGGGAAAACTGAAATATCAAGTGGAGCATTTAAAAAAGTCTTACTTTATTTTTATTAATATTAATGTGCTGAAAAAATTATAACACATTTATGGGGAACAATGTAGAATTTTGACATATGTAAACAATGTGGAATGATTGAATCAAGCTAATTAACAAGTCCATCATCTCAATTATCAGTTTTTGTGGTGGAACATTTGACATTTGCACTCAGTTATTTGGAAATGTACAGTACATTATTGTTGACTATAATCATACTGCTGTGCAATTGATCTCAAAACTTACTCTTTTTATCTATCAAAAACATTTGTACCCTTTGACCAACAACTCCCCATTCCCTCCTTCTCCCTTTGCTAATCCCCCAGAATTCTACTCAGTACCTCTAGGAGTCAAACTTTTTTAGATTTCACATATAAGTGAGATCATGCAATATTTGTTTTTTTGTGCCTGGCTTATTTTGCTTAGGCATAGTGCTCTTCAGTTTCATCTATGTTGTCACAAATAACACAATTTACTGGGGGGTGAACCCAGGAAATGCTTGTACTTCCCTCTTCCTTTTACCTTTTACTTTTGAGACAGGGTTTTGGCAAGTTACCCAGGCTGGACTTGAACTTGGGATCCTCCTACCTCATCTTCTTCTCCTAGTGCAGAATTTTTAAATTGAGTCCCTATGGTATAACCTTTTTCAGTTTCTTCTTTGAAGCCCTAAACTTTACATAAAAAAGTACACAAGAGCCAGAGGGGACAGTGACATTTATTATACCACTGATACATTTTATAGTTGTTAAGTTCCTGTACATTTTATAGGTGTTCTATTGGCAGGAGTCCCTTAAGGATTTAGACCCTTGCCTTTTTTAAACCCAAGGCAATCTGCTGCTTGCGGCTGTCCCAGTTCCTCTCTCCCTTCCTTACACCAGTTTTCCTAAGGAGTCAATATTAAAAGCAGAAGAATAAAGTTATTAAAAAAAGAATTGCACTAGTTCTGGATGACCTAATTACACAATTCAACCTGTCCTTTTTGAAAGTTACCGAATTTTTAAAGAGTCATATAAAAATCAGTTTCTAAATGAAAGTTGTGTTCACTGCTCAGTATCCTTGTCTCCCTTCCCCAGTGCTTTCCTATTTAGATTCCATCATGGCTTTGAGTCAGGACACTTAATTTTAGCTCCCACTGAATACTAGAAAATCCATGCTTCCCTGTGACCTAAAGAGTATTTTGGATTCCTGAGCTCTTCTATCAACTAATTGGTGAAGGAAGCGAGGAAGGAAACACAGTTCAGTGGTACATTAACTTATGTGCCCCAGTTTGAACCAAAGTCTGGGGCTCTAGAAAGGCTTCCTGGGGGCAACAGTCACAATTGGAAAAGACATTGCTTGAAGGCACCTGGGCTGAGGCTCTGTCCTTAGCAGGAGAGAGGTTCTACTGTTCCCCAATGTGCAAAAATAAAGTAGAGTCAACAGCTACATCCTTACTTTCTTTCTGTCCTTAAAACTCTGTTCACTGTTTCTTTGTGATATATATCACTTCTCCTACAAGCTGTGAGGGCAGGAAGAAAAGCAATTAAGGGCATTATTAATCGCCAAGCTCCTGCTGAGAAGGGTCAGACTGCAGCAGGTTTTGACAAAGCAACAACAATTCTATCACCAACCGAGTTAACAAAAGTAGATAGTTCAATATCTTAGAGCTATATTTGGGCTTATTATTTCTTAGCCCTATATATCCTTACTGAAAGTGAACATCCCAGAGGTGATTAAAAACTAGCCTTCCTTTGAGTTTTGAATTTGAGTTCTAATAATATTTGGGCTTGGTGAGTTTTGAGTCCTCTCTGGGAGGCTGCAGCAACAATGAATTAGAAAATGTATCTTTACTTTTACAGAAGAGAAGGAACTTCATTATTTTTTATTATTTTGTGTATAGTAGAATTTCCTGAGTTTCACAGACATCCAAGGAAAATCAGAAAAGCTTTTTGCATAATTATGTAATGCTGCTATGGTTTATATCTAAATGTCTCTCCAAAGTCTCAGGTAGGGCTTTTGGGAAGTGACTGGATCATGCTCGTGTCATTAGTCCACTGATAAATTTATAATTAAATGTGGTGGTGGGAGATGAAGCCTGGTTGGACGAAGTGGGTCATGGGGGGCATGGCCTAGAAGCGTATATCTCCCTCTCCTCCCTTGATCTCTCTCTGCTTCCAGTCTGCCATGCCATGAGCAACCCCCCTCTACCATGCCCTTCTGCCATCCTGTGTTGCCCAGAAGCCAGCTAACAAGGGGCTGAAAACTCTGCAAACTGTGACTAAAAATAAACCCTTCCCTCTTTAAGTTATGAGTGTTGAATACTGTATCCCAGTGACAAGTCAAATGCCCTTTGGGTAATCTTTAACCTTAATTTATTAGCATAGAAGGAGTAGGGCCCTATGGCAGCACAGTGTCTATTGAGTGATTCCAGTGTCAATTTGGTGACTTGTCCAGGGAAAGCAAAGACTTCAAGGGAACTCAGTGTCACTATCATTTGAAACCAGATAAGAAGGAGGCCTCTGAGCAGCACTGATGGGTGAGGATGTGTGGAGCCATGTGGAGCTAGGCTGCTACTACCACACAGCTACTGCCCTGGGCCTCCAAACAGTGCAGTCTGGTGAGGAGTGGAGCCAGGCAAGTGCCCCTACAGCACCACCCCAGCCCTCCTCCTGCCTCTGGCCTTCTAGTTGTACCTGTACCTGGATCCATATCACAGAGGTACAGGGTATCATAAAGACCATTGTCCTGAGCCCCAGAATATAGAGCAGAAGTGAGCAATAGAAAGAGGGCCTCTCTCAGGCTCCTTGATGAAAATTTAAGCTCACTGGAAAAGTAAAGAGAATCTCTGCCATAAAGGCACACCAGACCACCATGATTGGTAAGTTAGAAGGACCAGCACCACCCACTGGAACTGGACTATCCTTAGGGGAAGGGTAGCTGGAACCTACAGTAGAACCTTGCAGAGTTCAACCCTGCAGGAGGTCAGGGAGCTTAACCAGGGCCTTGAAGCCAGAAATCAGCCTGAATCTTAGGGATCTGCTACTGGCTTGATCTAATTTACTTAGATCTGCACATTGCTGCCCACATTGCATATTGTGACAACAGAGATGTAACCTGAAGAAGGCCCTTCATTTTTATTTTTTCTTTTAAAATTATTTTTTTTCTTTTCCTCTTATTTTTATTTTTTTATTTTATTTTTTGGTACTGATGATTGAACTTGGACCTTTGCACTTGTGAGGCAGGCACTGGAACCACTGAGGTAAATCATTGGCCCTTCCCTCTTATTTTTAATTTTCATTTTTTTCTACTCTTTCAAATTCTTCCTTTTTTCTTTCTTCTTTTTCTTTTTTTTCTCTTTATCTCACTCACTCTCTTATTCTCCCACATTGTTCTTCATGTCCCTTTTTGTTCCTATTCCTGCCCTAATTTGGATTTCTTCTTTTTCTTTTTTTCTCACTTTTTCCATCTCTCTGTTGTCATTAGCTTTAGGAAAGTGAGTACAGTTTCTAGCTTCCCTATTGCTGTTATGTTGTCTTATTCTTGTCTTTGTTCTTTCATTATGTCTTTTCCTCTTGTATTCAACAGGTTCCTAGAGTTTTCATGATCTTCCTGTGTCCTCTGGCCTCACTTGTAACCTTCCCCTATCTTTCTACCTATCTACCCATCTCTCCCCAACTTCTCCTAAGTCCCCATCCTAAAGAGTAAAGTTGCTATTTTGAAGAGTTTATTCACTATAAACATACTATTTTGGACTGGTCCATAATTTTGATTTAATTTACACAGTTAAAGGTGCTAGATTAATAACTACCACAAATTGTTATTTTCTAAGCTGTGCTTGATACTATTTAGTTGCAGATTGTATCACTTGGGCTAAGGTGTTGTGATTGATCTAATCAATTGTCCTTCCTGGTATTATGAAAATGAGAATGTCTCCCAGTTATTAGAGACTCAAAACCTAAAGACCAGTTATATCTACAAGATTAAACTATTAACCCAAAATTAAACCAAAGATAGTACCATCAATAAAAACAGAAATGAGGAGACATTTAAGCAAGGAACAAACACAGACTTCCAGCCTACCAAAGGCAAATTCTTGGGGAGGAGGTAGAACAGTTTGACAATCAACTATCTGGATACCTGGAACTGACTGATAGCACAGGAAGTAACAAAACAGATGAATGAGGCTCTAGAAAAATTCAAAACAGAAATAAGTTCCCAGATAACTACAGAGACAGTGAGCAGAATGAAAGATATGATTAGAGATTCTGGAACAGAAACAGATAAAAAAAATACAAGAGTTCAGGACCATGATAGAAGCCATGAATGCCTAGAAGATGAAAGCAATGGGAACCATGAATGTCCAACACAAGAAAGAAATGGAATCCATGAACCAGATTCAAACAGATACCCAGGACATTAAAAATTTTATTGAAAGTATTTGCAGCAGAATGAGCCAATGTGAAGACAGAAAATCAGACAGAGAATACAGGGTTGCAGTCAGTGACCATGAAAAGAGAGCTCTCTTAAAATAGTAAGGAATGGTAAGAACTCAATCCAGCAGCTCCTAGATCATGCAAAAAAGAATAATATAAGACTGATAGGAATCAGTGAAAAAGCAGGAGAAGTACAAGTGAAATAAAAAAACTCTTCAGAGAATTAATGACAGAAAACTTCCCAAACAGAGTGAAAGAATTTGACATACAGATAAGTGAGGGACATAGGACTCCACCTAGCCATTATCAAAAAACCTGCAGCTAGACATATACTAATCAAGATCACAGAAACCCAACAGCAGAACAAAATATGACAGTTACAGAAAAGAAATAAATCACATGCAAAGGAAAGCCCATCAGAATCACAGCAGACTTTTCTACACAAACCCTGAAGTCAAGCAGATCCTGGATGAGGTATTTCAAGACCTAAAAGAAGACAACTTCAAACCTAGACTGATGTATCTTGCAACACCACTTTTCAAATTTGATGGGGGAAATAAGCTACTTCCATGACAAAGAACACCCGAGAAACTTCCTAAATACCAAAAAAAGACAATGAAGGTCACAACTCCATGAGGCCCAACAGAACAAATCCATTAGGTAAGGAATTAAAGGAAGAGGGAGAAATATAAAAAAGAAAAGAGCCAACAACAAGAAAATAACATGACAAAAATATGTCACTACACATCAGTCATAACCATCAATATTAATGGCCTCAATTCACTAATCAAAAGAAATAGACTGGCAGAATGGATTCAGAAGCAAAATCCAACAATATCCTGTATAAGAAATGCACCTAGTTCAAAAAGAAATTCATAGACTGAAAGTAAAAGGGTGGAAAACAGTTCTCCATGCAACAGGAGCCAGAAAAAGCAGGGGTAGCAATCTTATTTACATACAAAGTAGATTTTAAACCAAAACTAAATAAGAGAAACAAAGAAGGTTTGTACATCCTTAGTAAGGGAACAGTCCAAAAGGAAGAGATGACAAACATAAATATATATGCACCAACTACTAATGCCCCCAACTATACAAAACAAATATTAATGACATGAAAAGCCAAATAAGCACCAATAGAATTGTAGTGGGGGAGCTCAATACCCCACTGTCAGAAATAGATCATCTAGACAAAAAAATCAACAATGAAATACTAGAACTGAAACAAGCTTTTGAACAAATGGACTTAATAGATCTCTACAGAGTGTTCCACCCCACAAAATCAAAATATACATTCTTTTCAGCTGCGCCTGGGTCATTCTCCAAAATACACCACATGCTAGCTCATAAAGCATGTTTAAATAAATGCAAAGGAATTGAAGTTATCCCCTGTATATTATCAGACCATAGTGTGATGACATTGGAGATCAATAAGAAATGAGAAGAAACCCACAAGCACATGGAAATTGAATAACATTCTCCTGAACAACCAATAGGTCATAGAGGAAATTAAAGAAGAAGTTGGACGGTTTCTACAATTAATGTTAATGCCATTGCAACATACAGGAATCTATAGTACACAATGAAGCAGTTCCATGATGGAAATTCATAGCAGTGAATGCCCATAGGAAAACAGAGAGCTCAAATAAACAACCTAATGCTAAATCTTAAGCTCCTAGAAAAACAAAGAGCAAGACAAGCTCATACAAGGGAGGAAATAATATAAATATCAGAGCAGAAATTAATGCAATGGAGACTAAGAGAATGATACATAAAATCAACATATCAAAGAGTTGCTTTTGAAATAAATGAAATCAATAAACCAACCTTATCAAAAAAAGGAAAGAATATGCCCATACCCATGCAATTAGGAATGAAAATGCTGAAGTCACAACAGATCCAACAGAAATCCAGAGAATCATCAATACTTACTTCAAGATCCTGTACTCTAATAAAATGGAAAAATGCAGAAGAAATGGACAGATTCTGATACATCTGAATTACCAAAGTTGAATGAAGAAGATATAAAAATTCTGAACACTCCAATTACAATCAGTGAAACTGAAAAGATAATTTAAAACTTTACCAACAAAGAAAAATCCCAGTCATAATGGATTCACTGCTGAATTCTAGAGACCTTTAGAGGAGAACCATTGCCACTATTCTTTAACCTCTTAAATGAAATTGAAAGGGCAGCATTAGTTCCAAATTCATTCCTGGAAGAGCATTTTAGTTTGATTCCAAAACCAGGGAAAGACCCAACCAAAAAAGAGAACTACAGGGCAGTCTCCCTAATGAACGTAGATTAAAAAAAGTTCTCAATAAGATACTGGCAAACAGAATACAGAGGGTCATCAAGAAGATTAAACATCCTGACCAAGTTGAATTTATCTCAGGAATGCAAGATTGTTTTGACATGCATAAATCAATAAATGTAATGCACTATATTATCAGAATCAAGGACAGAACCATATGATCATCTCAACAGATGTAGAAAAAGCATTCAACAAAATTTAATACCTATTCATGATAAAAACTCTGCAGCAAATTGGAATAGATGGTCTTTATCTCAACCTGATAAAGGCTATCTATGAAAAACCAACAGCCAATGTCACAGTAAATGGTCAAAAACAGAAAGTTCATGGTAAAGTCAGGAATAAGACAAGGATGTCCACTATCACCACTCCTGTTCAATATAATTCTAGAAACATTTCTACAGCAATTAGACAAGAGAAAGAAATAAAAGCAATAAAGATAGGAAAAGAAGAACTTAAACTGTCATTATTTGCTGATGATGTGATGCTCTACATTGAAGACCCAAAAAAACTCCATCAAAAGACCTTTAGACTTCATTCAGTAGAATAGCAGGATACAAAGTCAACAAAAAATCAATACCCTTCTTGTACACAAGTAACAGTTTCACTAAGAGTGAAATTGGGGAACCAACTGCTTTCACAATAGCATCCAAAAAAATGAAATATCTAGGAATTAATCTAATGAAGGAAGCAAAAGACCTCTCCACTGAAAATTGCAGCAGTCTGAAAAAAGAGATTGAAGAGGATATAAGAAAATGGACATCCCTTGCTCTTGGGTAGGAAGAACCAACACAGTGAAAATGGCCATACTTCCAAAACTGCTATACAGATTCAACAATCCTGATGGAAATCCCAACAACATATTTCACAAAACTAGAGAAAACAATCTAAAAATTCGTTTGGAACAAGAAGAGACCTAGAATAGCAAAAACAATTCTAGGCAACAGAGACATGACAGGGGGTATCACAATCCGCAACATGAAACTATATTACAAAGCCACTGTGATAAAAACACCATGGGACAGATAAAGACTCAGTCTCAAGGATCAGTGGAGTAGATTAGAAGATGCAAAATCAACTCCAGATGTATTTAGCTACCTTATCTTTGACAAAGGAGACAACTATCCTCAGTGGAGGAAAGACAGTCTCTTCAATAAATGGTGCTGGAAAAACTGGGTTTCAACCTGTCAAAGATTAAAACTAGATCCCTATCTTTCAGCATGCAGTAAACTAAAACCCAAGTGGATTAAAGATCTAAATATTAAAACAGAAACACTCAACTTGCTAAATTAGGCAGAACTCTCAAAGACATTGGGATAGGAAAAGACTTCATGAACAAATCCTCAGTAGCATGGAACTAGCACAAAGAATCAGCAACTGGGATCTCATCCTATTAAAAAGCTTCTGCACTGCAAAAGAAATTACCAACAGAGCTAAGAGCCAACTTACAAGGTCAGAAAAATAATTTACCATCTGTTCTTCAGACAAAGGTGTACTATCTAGAATATATAAAGAACTAAAAAAACAGATCCCCCAAATATAAAGACCTGATTCAAAATTGGACATCTAAAATGAACAGACATTTGTCAGACAAAGGAGTAGAAGTAGCAAATAAACATGTGGAAAAACGTTCAGCATCTCTCCTCATTTAATAGATACAGATGAAAACAATGCTGAGATTCTGCCTCACCCCACAAAGAATGGCTATCATCAAGAAATCAATCAATAACAAATGCTGGCTGGGTTGTGGGGAGAAAGGAACCCTTCTCCATTGTTGGTGGGAGTGCAGACTGGTGCAACCACTGTGGAAATCTATATGGAGATACCTCAAACAACTAGGATTAGAAGTCCCATGTGACCCAGCTATTCCTCTGCTGGGTATCTTCCCAAAAGAATTAAAAGAATCATACCACAGCAATATATGTTTGCCCATGTTCATAGTGGCACAATTTGCAATAAGTAAAATTTGGAAACAGCCCAAATACCCATCAACTGGATAAAGAAGATGTGTTTTTTTAAAAAAATAAAATGGAGTACTACTCAGCCACAAATAATGAGAAACGAGAGATGTTTATAGCTAAGTGGGTGCACATTGAGTGAAATAAATAGGATAGATGTGTAAATACTGAATAATTTCTCTGGTGTGAAAATCTAAATGTGTAAAGAAGAGTTTAATTGTATAATTGATAATGTGAAATAATTAGAAAAGGTCCAAAGGAGTAGGGTAAGTGGGATGGGTAGAGGAAGGGAAAGAAGGGAAAAGGAAAAATATGAGAAAAGGAAAAAATGGAAACAAAGTGTTTGTAAATAGGGAAGGGAGGAGGGGGTGAATGGAGGGCAGGAGTATGGGGAAAAGAATAAGACCAAGTTGCATCATATAAAAGTATATGATCCCAAAGATGAATTTAACTGTATTGCATATCTAAAAAGTACAAGTAAACTTAATGAAAAAAAAGGAAACCAGATAAGAAGTAGTAATCTCTAAATGCAATTCTTTCAGTAAAAAATGTTTAAAATTCCATTTCACCTGTTATTTTATGGGCAGAAATCTTAAGACTTTTCATCTCAGGAGTACTTTACATTTTAAAAATTACTTACCCTCCCTGCTTTTATTGATATAAGTTGCATCTATCACTATTTATCTCATTATAAATTAACTCTGAAAAATTAAAAAAGTTATGTTATAATTCATTTCAAAATAATACTAGACTTGTTGCAAATTAATATAATAAACACATTTTAATGAAAGTTAACTATAGTTTCCAAAATAAAAAGATACATTTTGTTTTACTTTTTTGCCAGTTTCTTTTATACTTTGACTTATTAGAAGACAGTGGCGTTTTTTTTTTTTAATATTTGCTCTGCCATCATTCATTGTGATATGATGATTTTCAAACAGCTACCCAGTGGTAATTTCAAATCCTGTGTGTGACAATGCCTTGAAGATAATATAGCACCATTAAAATGCTAGACAAGGCTGGTGAATCAGAACACATTAGGACATTCCTCCTTTGAGGCTCATCACTTCTCTCTGACTCAGACACACCCAGAACTTGGCCCACCCAAAAATAAAGTATTTATTTCCCCACACAAAATTTCAGAAATAATATTCACACAGAAACTTATATAAAAGGGCCATGATTTCACCAAATTTCAAAACAAACCTGGCTCCATGCTTAACAGACTTTCATAGTTTTTAGTAAAATTCAGAATTAGGTGGGAGCACTAAAGATGATTCTATGTTACATTTAAAAAGAATTTTTATTACACTCCTAAAATTTAATCTTTGGATATTTGAGAAGTAAATATTTTGATATTCACAAAAATTAATGGATAAATGCCTGCCAAATGTCACACAGGTCTGATAAGTGATGAAAGTGGGGACCCAGTCCAGGTTCTCTGACCCTGTGTTATAACTTTGTTTCTTACATTACCATATCATTGGGTAGTCCACTCATGGGACTCTAAAGGTGTGTCTGATGTGGAGTTAAGGGAAGATAAAATGTTATGTGGGGAAAAGTTTAAACTTGTCTTCCAGCCGGCATAGCTATGGTAACTGAGGTAGAAGAAATAAAGATAGACAGAAAGAGACAATAAACTCAATAGTTTTGTCTCCCTTATTTCCTTAATACTTTAGGACAGATCGCTGCTCAGCTCTGCACATAGGCAAGCTACTCACTCAAGGAGTGTCTGTATTACAAGGTTTATGAACCCTAAATTTAACTAGTCTACCTTACCTGCCTTCAAGATTGAGGTCATCAAGATAAGAGTAACTGAAGTAATTTTCAGGACTCTCAATTTCCAGCTTGCACAGTGTCCAGTTACAGACCTCCCTGGAGTGATGCCTGGAAATCTTCAAACCTACAATCACCTCAGATTCCATGAAAAGTAAAATCTTGAAGATAAAAGGAGATCACATGGTACAGTGGTAACTAAGGTAGCCCACCTTCCTAGCAAGGACAATCATGGAAATTGAGTCGCACCTTGAACTATATGGATTCTTCTGGAACTGCAAAACCAGGATAGAGATCGTGATCAACCAGACCGTGGCCCATCTCAGCTAATCCTTAGAAGCTGGCCTTGTGCTTTGTGAGTGGGCCAGTCTGAACCCCTGCTTCATTGAGCCCCTTTCAGTTACTCAAGCTGGAGTTCTTTTCCTGCTCTCCCTTACTTTCTTTGTCTATTAAATCTTTCTATGCTTCATACTGATGAATCATGAGATTCTTTTTCTGTGATTGTAGTCAGCAAGCCTACTACATACTCTGTGAGGGGAGTAAATCGAGGCCCATCACCTCTTTGAGGGATCTCCCTCAGACCCAGTCCAGTGGCAGGAACTATATTGCCCTTAGGGATAAATAATGTCCTGGAAGATGGAATGGGAAAATGCAGGACACTAGAGGGTTGATAGGGGTGGAAGATAAAGATCCTTGAGTCAAATTTTCTACTTTAAATTTTATTCAGCTTTGTCCCTATTATGTGGTTCCTTCAGAAACCTCTGACAAAAAACCCAAGATAGAAAAATAACATTTGATTCTGTGAATAACCCCAAATAAAGATGAAGATTTTTCTATGTGTACAGTGTCACCCAAGGTCATCACAAGTGATTCATTTAGTATAGTCACTAGCAAGTTCCAGAATGCTGAAGACACAAGCATTATTTTCTGAGTTTTCCATTCCTATTCAGATGGCTCTCTGTTTTCCTAAACAACACACAGAAAAAAGCAGTTTGCTTTTCCAGTGTGGCTTAATCCGATGGATTAAACTTCCTGGCCTGTTCTCTAGGGAAGTACACAATACCTGTGAGAGGGGTGCATGAGTACTCATGACTTTCAGGTCAAGACCACCATGACTGCTATAACTGACAATGCCATTTACGTGAAAAAATGGCAGCAGACATAGGGAAGAGGATAGGTTTGAAGGGACCAACACAGGTGGGCTTTGTATCTGAGCCTGACAGACTTTGGAATTATTTCTGACAGTGGGAAGAGCAACTTGCCCTTTGCCTGAATTCTTGTCATACTGTCTGAAGGTAATGTTGATATGTTTGTGATAGCTCATTTCATTTACCTAGGAAAGAACTAATGTCCATAATTATCCTTTAATTATTCAACATGTGGCTTATCTTCCTTTATCTCTCTTACTGTCCAGCTTTTGATAGTTTCCATACTGAGCAGCCAGAGTCAAATATGTCCATCTCACTAATCCTAAATAACCCTGGTGGAACTAAAACCCAGTTCATTTACCTAGAAAAGCACAAATGTTCATAATTAGCCTCTAATTACTCATCATGTGGCTTATCTTTCTTTATCTCTCCTACTGTCCAGCTTTTGATAGCTTCCATACTGAGTAGCCAAAATCAAATATGTCCATCTCACTACTCCCTAATAACCTGGAAAAAAGGACTTTGAGGTCAGGAAACTATATCTATTGCACAAAACAAAGAGTTGAGCCTACTGTTGTGTTGTACTATAGGTTTAATTTTGTACCCTGCCAAAGAAAAAACATTATTCAGTGATACAGTACTTGTTAAATCATAAATAGGAAGATTTTATTCAGACATATTAGAATAAGTAGAAGGGCCACTGCAATGAGGATTTTGCAGTTGGAGATAGAATGGGCTCAGCTATGAGTACAGTATGGGTAAGTGAGAATTTATAGCCAAAGAATAGGGTGTAGATCAATGGACAGAAGTTACTAAGGGAATATCCTGGATGTTAAGGTAAGGGGAGATTCTGGGTAAGCTACCTAACAGATCCTTGCAAAAAATAGGCTGGAAGGACCATCTGAGATATGGAAGTGTATGAAAAACCTGATCAGGTATCTAGGGTGACCAGATATCAAGTGTGGGGGGTTCTTACTTAGCTGATTTCTCAGGATTTTTTGCTAAAACTGAATTTCATAAGGGAGTACACAAATGGTCCTAGAAGGCTCACAAGAGTGACTACAATTGATCAAGAGAAGAATCTTTGTCACCCCCACACACTTTTTCATTAAGTTGATCATCTTTGTAGAAGTTTGCTCTGAATTATGAAAGCAGTCTTTCCAATGCTGATGACTGATGGGCTTACTCAGTTTTCTTTTTTTCTAATCCACTAAAACTCATCTGTGCAGTTTGGACTTCTGGATTCCTTAATTAACAAATGGAAAAAATGAATGCGGTGTTGGCGACCTGACAACTGTTCCCCACTGCCACCATTTACCCCACCTCATGCTATAATGCTTTTGCAGCAGTTTTCTTTGAAGTCTTGCTTATCTCTGTCTCTCCCTTCTGAGACCTGAGGCTGGGTTATGGGAAGGGTCCAAATTCTACAGCATATGATACAAATAGGCAGCATTAATGCAAGTGATATTTTTGGAATAATAATCTTTCATCAGAAACTAAAGGCAGGATGTAAATGAGCAGCCAATTAGACCAGTTTGGTACTATATTGGTCTCAACTCAGAAGGGATTGTGCCAAGACTTATTTAGAGAGAATTTGAACAAGAAATATACACTGAAAGCCTGTTATAAGCCAAGCTCTGTGCTAAGTGCTTTGCACACATGATCTCATTTATGACTAAAGTAATTCTCTTTCTAGGAGCCTTTCATAGTGCCTATACTTTCCTGTTGTAGCATTTCTCACAAGTGGTCACTACATAGTTATTTTTGAGATTACTTGTTTTGATATTGGCCTCTACATATTAAGTTTCCTACTATGTACCTGGCACATAGTAGATGCTCAAAAATTTTGTCAAATGAATAACTGACTATATTCTAGTTAGGATTCTAGTTAGATTAATAAAAAGAAAACTATGGGATTCTAGGAAAACCCAAAAACTAGGATACAGGAAAAGGCTAACAGGGCAGCTCCTGGAATCTTGGCAACTCTATTATCACTTGAGAGCCTGGTCTTTAATGTGAATCAATTCCTGGTGATTCTGTGCTATGGCTATTTAGATTGTTAAGAGAAACCATGATTGGCCAGTTTAGGTCAGGTGTCTACTTTTGGCCCAATCAGCTATGATCAAAAGGGTGAAGTCATATAGTAGGTAAATGCAAAGAGTCCCTCCTGTGAGTGGTGCTCAGAAAAAGGGGGTTAACGGAGGCCAAGAATGTAAACCAAATGTGGTTTACAGTAATATAGGATTGGAAGGGAGAGTGTGACATTACGTGCATTTATATTTTGAAAAATATGCAATGTGACATGGTGTCTGGATTCCAGGGTTCAAATCCCAGATTTAACACGTTCTATGTGATCTGGACAGAATAAACTCTCTGTGATTCAATATTCTCATCTGTGAAGTAAGGACCATAACAGTATTAGCTACTTAGGTTGACGATGAGCTTTAAAAGAGATAATGCACATAAAACACTTTACACAGTGCCTGACATTGAAAACCCTCAACCGATTGATAGCTAACATCATTTAGCAATGGAAGATAAAAAAGTTCCATTCAGAACATCTTTTTCTTCTTAGTACAATAAAGACTCTCACTGAGACTCTGTTAGGGTCAGTTAACTTTAGAGGGAGAAGAGGAAAAGGAGAAGGAAGAGGGCGGGGGGAGAGAGAGGAAAAAGAGAGGAAGATGTATTAGTGTAATGAAAAATTTCAGATTTGTGGAGATATGATTTCATTAAGTCAAAAATGTTTATAGAATAATTTGATCCTCAAACTTGACCATTTTAAAATTAATATAGCAAAGCAAAGCAAATTTAACATAATCTCCAGATAAACCTTTAAAAATCACCTTTTCTGTACATGCTAATTCCACTGGCTTTGAGGTCCAGAAATTCCATTTTCAAGGTCAGTATCTCTTCACCTAGACCCAGTATTAGAGCTTAGAACCTATAGGCCTGTGCTAATGGGGAAGTGATGAGTTAAACCATTTACCTGTTCAAAGCTCCTGACCTATAACTCACTATGCTTTTTAAAATAATAAGGTGAAGCCCTTGTGATCTCCAGCCTCTGTAGCTGGAAGAGCAGGCAACTGGATATGCTTATGGATTTGTTTAAATCAAAGGTCATTGATTTTTTTCCCCACATTTAGCAACATGCTATAACCTGAAACACATATGACAAACTGGTGCTAATTATAATTCCCCAAGACACAATTATTAATGCCATAATCTCAAATACTGAAACCCCAAAAGATCCAATACCTTAAAGTCTAAAATACTGAAAATTGCAATCCTGAAATATTAAAATCTTGAATTTTGAAACCCTAAAGTTAAAATCCTCAAAGTACAATTTTCACTGTGAAAATGGCTATAAAAAAGGGATAGAAAACTAAATTCTAGGGAAAAGGATTAATGTACTTTCAGTTATATGCAAATTAATTGCATCATCTTAGGTGGGATATAATGTGAAAGAAAAACTAATTATTATTGATTCTGCAATAACAGAAAATCACTTAACTGTAGCAGCTGAGCAATAACTAGACTTTTAAGTGGTTGACACATGCTTTCAAAATCTGTAGTCCACGATCATTCTTCCAGTACAAATACATGACTACATTAAAGATTATGCAAGTGAATACAGAGATGAAAAATTCTTACTGTAAATTAGTATCTTTATATGTCTATTGATGCCATGTATTTTCTTTTTTTTTCTTTTTATTGAGTTTATTGGTACATTCTAGGTATACAGTACAGTTACATTCATTACTGGGATCTTGTACCTTTACATGACAGGTCTTGGTTCTCATTTTTTCCCCTCGTCCTTGCCCTCTCTTCACCCCCCCTCCACTCCCCATTTACAAACTCTTTATTTCCATTTTTTCATTTTCTCATATTTTTTTCTTTTCCCTTATTCCCTTTCCCCTACCCTTCCCACTTTTCCTACATCTTTAGCCCTTTTTTTTCCTATTTCACATTGTTAATTATCTCATTATCATGTATTTTCATTTGATGTTTTGTGTTGGTGTTTTTCCCTTTAAAAAAGCCCTCAAGCATGGTGCTAACCTTCTATGTTGTGTTCCTCAGCACAAGATTCTATGATATGCCTTAGAAGAGAATAGATGTGTTAGATAAGCATTGTTCAGGCAGGAGTTGTAATGATGTTGGCTGTGAGTTCAAGGTTTATGAATCAACACTATATATTAAATAAGGTTGCTTTACACAGAACCACATATAAAATGAAGTTATGTTTGTTTGATTGATGAAAAAGTGAACATAAAGCTTGCAAGAACCCAAACTTGTATTTCTCACGAGCAATGGTTTAGTGTTGGCTCTGTGTTGTGGCAACATTTTAGAACATAACTACTGCAAATAATAAAAACAACTATATTTGGAGATTTATATTCCTACAAACAATGCAGGAGAGTTTCCAATGAGGCATTTCTTGAAAACACTTATCAATGTTGGTTTTTTAAAAATTGCCTTTCTGGTAGATGTTCAATAATATTCTATTATTTTGTATTTGTGTTTTTCTCCTTATTCATTATGTCTCCTCAAGTATCGTACTGATCTACATTTCCCAGCCTACCCAGGCCTCTGCCTTTCTATTTTTTGGAGGGAAGACAGTGTCTTGCTAAGTTAATAAATTATCTAGGCTGGGCTTGCAGTTCTGATCTTCTTGCCTTAGCCTCCTAGAGTGCTGGGATTACAGGTGTGTACCACCACACCTCGCTTGAATATTATTTTTTTTGAATTGCTCACTTGAAGTCTTTGGCACCTTTTCAATGAATAGCATTTTTGTTGATTTTTAGAAGTTCTAAATATTATAATCTGAATAGTAGAGCTTTGTCAGTTATATGTGTGCTAGATACCTTTTCTTTTTTATTTTTTGGTACAGGGGATCAAACTCAGGACCTTGCACCTGTGAGGCAGGTGGTAGAACTACTGAGCTAAATCCCAGCCCCTTAGATACCTTTTCTTTGTGGGTTTTTTTATTTTTTATTTTCTTTAAGATTGATCTTGATAAGTAGAGAGTAATTTACAGTACTATTCAATGTATTAAAATTCATTTATATTGTAATTATGTTAATTCTTTTTATATTTTAAGAAATCCTCTTCTACCAAAAAATAATGAAGATAGTTTCCTGTGTCTTTACTTTTCATATTTAGATTTAATTCATGGATAAGGTATAAGATAGTGGTCAAGGACCCCGGCCCAAACAGGTAGTCAGTTGACCTAGCATGATTTACTGAAAAGTCCATTTCTCCCACTCTTTTACATTGCTACCTTCATCAGAGAATAAGCATCCATGTGCCTAGATGAGTGAATCTGCATTTGCCTTGCAAATATAAGCTCCTGAGTTCAATCCCCGGTATCAAAAAAAAAAAAAAGAGAGAGAGAGAGAGAGTGAAACTAGAATCATTTATAGGTAAATGGATGCAAATTGAGGCCATACTCTTAAGTGAAATAAATAGGACACACATGTAAACACCTAATAGTCCCCGGTATAAAAAAAAAAAAAAAAGAGAGAGAGAGAGAGTGAAACTAGAATCATTTATAGGTAAATGGATGCAAATTGAGGCCATACTCTTAAGTGAAATAAATAGGACACACATGTAAACACCTAATAGTTTCTCTGGTGTGAAACCACTTTTCAGAATTGAAAGCCATTATTATAATCCCTGCTAACAAAAATAATATCTTAGGCCTTGTTTAACTCAGTAAAAATTTTACTGCGGACATCGGACAGATTAAACCTTGAATCATTCTGGAACCCTTGCTGTAGGATGTCTTAGAAATACAATTTTTAGTTTTTTCCCCTTGAAATTTAGAATGCATATTTGAAGGAGATTAGACTAAAAGTTGAGCAAGTATTTTTAGCATGAAGTAGTGCCACATTTCTAATAAGATTAAAGCAATCTATATACCTGGCAGCAGTGTATAAGTGTTTGTGGTTGTATATTATTGCCTGTTTGATTTTTCTTGGGCTTTTGTTTTTGAAAAGCTACTTTATTATCATTTTAATTTGGATTTTCATGATCAATAATGAAGGTGAGTATGTCTTCATATATATTTGGGCCATTCATATTTCCTTTTTCAGATAAACCTGTTTATGACTTCTGTACATTTGTTGTTCTTGATTTTTGTTACTCTTTGGAATTCTCTATGAATTCTGGACAATGATTCATTGTTGGAAATATATATTTTTTTCCCTGAAAAATTAGAGTGACTATTTGGAATCTTTGTTCCTTTGCATTTCTGTAAAGGTTTTAGACATATTTATTTTTCCGTGAAAACCTTGTGGAATTCTGATTTCATTTATTCTACAAATTAAAACTAGTGACAATATTGGTTTTCAAATCCAGGAATATTGAATATTCTGCCATTTATTTGTCTTTTTTTTTTTTTTTTTTGAGACAAGGTCTCACTATGTAGTGCCTTTGAATTCACTTTGTAGCCCAGGCTGGCCTTAAATTTGAAGTGATCCTTCTACCTCAGCCTATGGAGTGCTGATATTACAGGTGTATGCCACCATACTCAGCTAATTAGGTCTTCTTTAGTATTCCTCAATAAAATTTGTAATTTTCTATATAATAGTCTTGTATAACATGAAAGATTTATTCTTGGTCATATATTTGATGTGACTATAATTGAAGTGATATATTTTATAATTCTTTGTAATTTGGGGTTGAAATAAAAATACAATTGCTTTTTTTTTGAATCAGCAGCCCTGTTACTAAATTTTCTCATTAATATCAGTCTAATTTAGACTATTATGGCTTTCTATGAACAAAATTATATTATCCAGCAGATAGGTTTTTTCTATCAGTAGTTTGAGTAAATATATATTAGACTTTTCCATAAAAGCCTCCATGTCTCTTAGTCTTTTTTATTTTTATTGTCCTCTTCTTGCTCTAAAAAAATGTTCTGACCTGTATTTCCATTCACTAATTCCTTTTTTTAGCTCTGTCTAATTGAATGTTTTAATAAATCCATTCATGTTTCTAACTTTATTTCCATTTTATAGAAATTACACTTGATTCCTTTTCGAATTCTGCAAATATTTTCAAGTATGAATTTCATCTCATTAAACAAACAAGAAGACATTTCATATTTTATGTTTGGTGATGCTTTTATTTGAAGTGTTAGTGGGTCTGTTGCTAATGTTTCTTTTTCTGCTAAGTCTCAATCATTTTTTTCTCTTATATGCTTTGTGGGTTTTGAAGGTAGGTTGCTTACATATATATGCGTATAAATTTGAGTGTATGTGTTTCTGAAACTTTTTCTGGGGTTAAGTATGAAGATGTATTCCTCTGAAGATTTATTTTTGCTTTTCTAAGATATTTGATAATAAGGAATACAATTTTACTGATCTATAGAACATTAACTACATTTATTGGGTGAGACAGTCTGCCTATTCCCGAAGAAAAATATAAGACTGCAAATTTTTCAAGCAAGATGCTGTTCTGTGTTTTGTGAGGACTGTTTATTAAGTTTTGAGGAAATAGGATTCTGTCCTTTCAAAGTGGGGAGGATAAATTATATAAGGATCCATGTGACAATAATGTGACAATTGTCTAGCTAGATATAGGGGTCATTTTTATCCTAGGCCCTGCCCCAAAATTATTATGATGTTTTGTTTTCAGTGAAGTTTCAGAAAAAATGTTTATATTCTTCTGGTGGAATCAAGAATACTCACTGCCTCACTGTCTCCCAGCTATTGCCTGAACACCCATGAACATTCTGTTAAAAATGAAAGAAATATAGGTAAGACATTATTTTAAGAGATTTGCAGCATCAAATGAAAATGGCTTTTCTTGTTTGGTCTGGAAAAAGGAATAATAAAACACCACTGCATTTTAGTGCTATTGTGCCATCTTTATTACAAAGTTCAACTAATATTTATTGAGTGCTTGCTAACATTTCACCATAGATTTATCACAAAAAAATTTAAACATGCATAGAAGTGGAAAAGCTTTTACTGTAAGTACTAGTAGGACTACTACTAAGATTTTACATATATGTTTTAAAATTGCCTCATTGGGACGGGAGTATATCTCAGTGGCAGAGTGCTTGCCTAACGTGTGAGGCCTTGGGTTTGATCACCAGCACTGAAAAAAATTGCTTTATTATCTATCAACTTGTCCGTCTCTTTCTTTCAATGAATCAACTTATTTTACACTTGATCTTAGCCAAAAGGCTTAGAAGTGATGAATCAACTTATTTTATTTGTGATGCATTTCAAAATAATTCACAGAGGCTAATACACAACATCCCTAAATATTTTATTCAGTAGTCATATCATTATTTTAAGTTTAAAATTTATTTATCTCTTTTTGAGATAAAGTTTATATTGTGTAACATTCACGTATCATAAATGTAACATTTAATCAGTTTTGATTAATGAATACACCCCAATCTGTGCCAAGATAAGAGCATTACCATCCTTTTAAAAGTTCCCTTAAGCCTCTCCTCAGGGTATTCTGAGTTTTCCCACATAGAGTAGTTTTGCCCTTTCAAGGATCTTGTATAAAAGGACTCATACTGTGTATTCTTTAAAAAAACTTTTTATTTTGTAGTAATTGTAGATTCTTGGTCCTTTTTACATGAGGATAAACCTCATATAAAAATTTAAAAATTGTTAAGTCAAACCACTGATGTCAGGGGCCATCTGTACTCTTTGTTTAGTTGTTTCCATTGTCATTCTGCACAACTCTAGCACATCACAAATAGGAAATTCACATTGATATAACCTATCTACCTTTGCTCATCTTAGCAGTTTAACACACAGTTGTGCGCGTGGGAGCGTGCACAAGCGTGTGTGTGTGTTTAGCACAGGAGTTTTATCGCATGTGTAGGCTCATTTGACCAGCACCATGGGCTAGATTCAGGAGAGTTCCATTACAAGGATCTTTTCTGCTCCTCTTTGATAGCCACAGCCACCTCCCTCCTTTACCTATAATCTGTGGTAGTCACCCATCTTTTCTCCATCTCTATAATTTTGCCATTTCAAGAAGTTTTGTAAAAGAAGTCATACACAATGTAATCTTTGTAGGATTGCCTTTTCTTGGCAAAATTCTCCCGAGATTCTTCCATCATATTGTGTGTGTCAACAGTTTTGTTTTGTTTACTACTGAGTAATGTTTCCTGAACGTTTGTACCACAATCTAATCAAATCAATCTTTGAATGACATTTTAGTTGTTTCCATTTTTTTTCACTATTATGAATAAAGCTCTCATACAGGTTTTTTTGTGAATGTATATTTTTATTTCTTTGGGATAAATGTCTGTGTTTACTCAATGAATCATATGGTAAGAAAATATTTAGCTTCATTTTTAATTGTGGTAAATGTATCTAATGTAAAATCTGACATTTTAATTATTTCTAAGTATTTAATATAATGACACTATTTACATTCACAATCTGAGTAACTATCACCAATAGCTATTTTCAAACTTCTTCATCACCCTAAGTAGAAACTTGTAAGCAACAATTATCTATTTTCCCTTCTCCTCAGCTGCCAGTATGCTCTAATCTACTTTCTGTCTTTATAAATTTGCCATTCCAGATTTTTGTAGAAGTGGAGTTATGTATTTGTTTTATAGTGCTAGTTTATTTCACTTAGCATATATTTTCAAGATTCACCCATTTTATAGTATGTATCAGAATGTCACTCCTTTTTAATGACCAAAATTCACTCTCATATATACATATGTGTGTGTGTAATATAATATTAATGTGATATGTATATTATATATATATATATATATATGTATGTATATCATTTTGTTAATTCATCTGCTGATGGCCATGTGGGCTTTTTCACCTGTTGACTGTTATGAATATTGTTCCAGTGAACATTGCATATATATATATTTGTTGAATTACTATTTTCAATTCTTTTAGATATATACTCAGGAGTGAAACTGCTGGGTCATACGGTAAGTCTATGTTAAATTTTTGAAGATTTTTTGTTTTTGAGACAAGATCTCACTATGTAGTTCAGGCTGGCCTTGAATTTTCTATGTAGTCCAGGTTGGCTGCTTTGAACTTGCAGTGATACTCCTGCCTCAGCCTGATTTTTGAAGATTTTTGTGTGAACATAGTTTTAATTTTCTAGAATAAACTTCCAGATGTGTAACTCTTTGACTTATAGTAGTCATTTGCTTAATTATATAAGAAACTACTATAGTGTTTTTCAAAGTGGATGTACTATTTTACAATCTCACCAGCAAGTACCAGTAATCTGTGTTTTGTGCATTCTTGCCAGCATATAATGTTACAATTTTTCAAGAAGGACATTATAATAGTCAAGATTCTAGAAATTCAAACAAAAACAGAATATTAAAAGCTATTAGAGAAAAGAAACAAATCACCTACAAAGGAAAGCCCATCAGAATCACAGCAGACCTTCTCAACAAAACCCTCAAGTCAAAGAGAGGTTAGAGTGAAGTATTCTAAGCCATAAAAGAAAACCTCCAACCCAGATTGGTGTACCCCACAAAACTATCTTTGAGAATTGATGGAGAAATAAGATGTTTCCATGACAAAGAACACCTGACCAGCACCTGATCATGACCACCAAACCAGCACTCCAAATGTTCTGAAGGTCATTCTAGAAAGAGAAATAAGGAATAAAACTTCATGAACTCCAACAGAATGAATCCACTGGACAAGGCAAGAAATTAAACAGTGGGGAAAAAAGGGAATCAACAATAGGAAAATAACTTGACAAGGATGTCAATATATGTCAGTTATAACCATCAATGTAAATGGTCTCAATTCACCAATCAAAAGCAACAGAGTGGCAGAATGGATCATGATGCAAGATCCAACAATATGCTGCATACAAGAAACACATTCAATTAAAATAGAAATTCATAGACTGAAATTCAAAGGATGGAAAAACAATACTAAATGTGACATTAACCTGGAAAAAGGCAGAGGCAGCTATTCTGTTTTCAGACAAAGTAGATTCAAACCAAGACTAATTAAAAGAAAGAAAGAAAGTCACTATATCCTTGTAGATGAAACAATCCAAAAGGAAGAGAACAATTATAAATATATATGCACCAAACACTACCTCATCCAACTGTATAAAACAAATAGTAATGGACATGAAAAATCAAATAGGCACTAATACAGTTGTAATGGGGAAATTCAATACCCCACTGTCACAAATAAACAGATCAAATACACACAAAAAATCAACAAATATCAGAACTGAACCAATCTTGTGAACAAATGGACTTAGCAGATGTCTGCAAAGTGTTCTATCCCACAACATTAGAATACACATTTTTCTCAGCTGCACAGGGATGTTCTCCATCAACAGAATGAAGAGACAACTCACAGCATAGAAAATTTTTTGCCAGCTGTTCCTCAAAGGACTAAGACATAAAAAAACAAAAAAAAAAAAAAAAAAAAAAAAAAAAAAAAAAAAAAATCAGAACACTCAAATTTAAAGACACAATTAAAAAATGGGCATCTGAAATGAGTGGACACTTCCCAGATGAAAAATTACACAGGGCAAATAAATATACAAAAAATATTCAATATCAGTTTACATTCAAGAGATACAAATTAAAACAATACTGAGATTTCATCTCACTACAGAAAGAATGACTGTTATCAAGAAATCAACCAATAACAAATTCTGGTAGGGCTGTGGAGAAAAAGGAACCCTTTTCCACAGTTGGTGGGAGGGTAGACTGGTTCAACCACTGTGGAAATTAGTGTGGAGGTCCTCAAAAAACTAAAACTAGAGTTTCTATTTGACCCAACTATTTCCCTTCTTGTTATTTTCATAAAAGAATTAAAAGCATCATGCCAGAACAATATATGGACATTCATGTTTGTAGTGGCACAGTTTGTCATAGCTAAATCTTAGAAATAGACTATATGGCCACCAACTGATTAATAGATGAAGATGTGTTTTTAAAATAAATATAATGGAATACTACTCTGCCACAAATAAGGATAAGTTTGAGACATATGTAGCTAAATGGATGCACCTTGAGACCATACTCTTAAGTGAGATAAATTGGACATATATCTCTAAACACTGCATTGCTTCTGTGGTGTGAGAAAGCAAAAGTGGAAATAAGAACCAAAATGTATAATAGATATTGGGAAATGGGAAGAAAATGTTCAAATGAGAGGGTGGAACAAGGAGGGGTGAGGGGGAAAGGAAAGAAAAGATAAAAAAAGAAGGAAAAAATACAAACAAAGCTTTTGTAAATAAGGAGAAGAGGGATTGAAGGGAGGGGAGTGGAATGAGAAATAAAGAAGAAGCAAGATATATCATTATTGGTACAAAATCTCTATGATTAATGTTACCATTATATACATCTAAAATGTACCGATAAATGTTTTGATAAAAACATGAACAAAAATTGTAAGAAAAAATAGAGTATTTCATTTTTTGAGGATTAAATAAATTAAACTTTAAAAAATTTTTAGTTTTACATGGTCATATTATAAAGAATTTATAAACAGCACTAAAATTTCCTTTTAAAATATATTTCTTTTACTTTCAGTAATTACTGTATTCTCTCCGATAGGACAACCATGAAACAGAAAATAGAGCTTGCAGAGAAATCAGAGTTCAATTGAACAATCTGTCCTTGTGGATCAAATTGCTCAATTGGTTCTTCAATTTCTATGGGTTTTGCTATTGTAGATACTATGTACCTTTATTGGTCACTTTCTCATCACTAGGACAACCTGCTTGATGCCCACTATTTAAAAGAGGAGAGGTTTATTTTGACTCATAGTTTTAAAGGTTTGAGTCCCGGACTGGTCAGATGTCTCTGGGGCAGAAACTGCAGGAAAGAAGGGCATAGCAGAGAAAATCTTCTCAACCCATGGAAGCCAGGAAGCAGAGAGAACAGAAGGGGCTGGGGACAAAACATATCCTGTTTAGGGTAAATATGAGTCCTCTGTGTAAAAATGGGTGCATCTTGACTCCATATGGTAAGTGCAATAAGTCAGACAGAAAAGGTAAAAATATTGCATGGATTCTCTTATATAAGTATAAATAATTCAAAGAGAAAGATGAAAGTAAGATAATAGGAAACAGGAGAACAGACTTTGTGGAGATGAGAATGAGAAGAGGAGGGGAAGGGGAAGAAAAACGGGCCAAGATGCGATATGTCCATGTTCGGATGCTCCATGATGAATACACCCTTTCGATCACACCCGCGGTGAGCCACCCTCTCCAACCAGGTCCTATCCCCTAATAGCATATTCAGCTGTGCGCTCTCAATGGATTCATCCACTGATGAATAAGTGTATCATCCTCACGATCCACTCACCTTCCAAACACCCCACCTCTGAACACATGAGACTTTGGGGGGATACTTTATTTATTTTTATTTATTTGTTTGTTTGTCTTTGAGACAAAGTATTGCTGTGTAGTTCAGGCTGGCCTGGAACTCACTGTATAACCTAGGCTGACCTTCAACTTACAGTGATCGTCCTGCCTCAGCCTCCAGAGTGCTGGGATTATAGACATGTGATATCATATCTAGTTTAGGGAACATTTTAGATTTAAGCCATACACAATTCATCAGTCAGCTATTACCCATTGTTTGTAAACATTCTGCCTAAATTTTACTTCCTATTTTGCAACGTGTGATTCAGCCTGGTTCTATGATTCACTACAATTAATGGGCTGTGGATAGTAACATTTAATCTCTCCTTGGTTTCCAACATTCTCACTATCCCAACTTTCATTTTGCATTGCAGCTTACTGTGAATACCTGTAATACTGAATCCTATTAGAACAAATAAAAAGTGTTGCTATATAGTGGACTTATACTTAGCTGAATTTATGTGGTGTAATTGATTTGGAAAAAAGGCTTTCAATTTCCTCTTACTATATATATCGTAACGTTTTCCTGTACTATTTAGGGAGAAATACATCAATCCAATACACCTGAGATACGGTCTGAAATCAGAGGTTGTACATGATTTATGTCCTGTCGGTTTCTATGGTTTATCAAAATAATGATTCTTACTAAGTCACAATTCACTTTAAAGACAATAAATGAAGCTTAGCTCTAAGAGTTATACTGATTAATAGTCCTAGAAGTTTTTATTTGAACTAGACAAGAGCTAAGTGGAGATCTCTGTAAAAATTAACAGAAAGCTTTGTCATTTAATTTTTGGATTAATCTCTTTATGTGTACTTTTGACTGATTGTCAGTGGCCCCTGTACCTTAAGCATTTTATGAAAGTAGTAATTGAAATCCTGCAGTGTGGCCTGTGCTAGGCAACATAGGAACAGCCCAAATGTACAGGATGTGGATCCTGCCTTCCATGACCAAACAGTATTCTTGGGCAAACAAGACATAGATATTTACTGTATCATACGATATTAAAATGCATCATACAGACACTGAGCAAAGTTCAGATTTTTTTTTTTTTTTTTTTTTTTTTTTGGTACAGGGTATTGAACTTGGGGCATTGCACTGGCAATGCAGGCAGTGGAACCATTAAGCTAAATCCCCAGCCCAAGGTTCAGATTTTGAAAGACAGGATCCCTGGCACACTGTCAGTATATAGCAATTTAGGAAAGGAAATTTTTATTCCTTCTGGAGAGATAGTATTGCCTTCTTTTATTTTCTTCATAGCTCTTATTGTCATCTGAAAGTGTGCATTTAAATATTTATTTGATCTCTTGTTTACATTTTTTTTCTGTTTTCCCACAAGAATGTAAGTTGTGTGGGGAACTTAGGTTTGATATTATCACACTTTGTAAACAAATACGTCCTCAATGTGACATAAATAACACCTGAAAGGGAGGCTCTGTGTGCTTCAGAAAGCAGAGAGAACTTCCTGGAGAGCAGGTAATTTGCTGTGTGTGTTGGGGCAAGGGATACAAAGGATACAATTATAGAAGAGGACTGCTACTGGGTGGAAGGGACAGCACGTTTAATACTTCGTTAGGCATGGCCAGGATGCTACAGTATGCCTTGAAGAATGAGTGGGAGTTTATTTAGCATAGAAAGATATGAAGAGGGATGATATTCCAGGCACAGCTAACAGTAAGAGCAAAGGCAGGAAGAATAACTGTGGCATATGCAAGTAATGTGTAGTTGGGTGGGATGCATGGTGGGCAATAACCAGACCACAGAGGTAAAGGAATTCAGGAGCAGGTTAAGAGTTAGATGAGTGGAAGGCATCCGGGCAGATATCTCAGTGGAAATCATACGTATAAAACTTTTTTTTCCTCATTGAGATGTAAAACTTTGGATGTCAGTAGCATTTAAAGTAAAAAACAAAAACAAAAACAAAGCATTTAAAGTACAGATGTGTAGGGACGTGAATCCATTTCTGTTTATCTTTTTCCTCCTCCTTTTTTGTATGCCTGACTTGCTTTCCTACCTTTCCACATTTATCAAACCCCTGCTCTGTGGCAGGCATCACTATTCCAATTATGGAAGAGAATAAGGCAACGTTCTGCTTCCCTGGAGCTTGTGTTCTAGTGAGGGAGATGCAAGAAAAGCAAATAATGAGAAAGGGACAGGAAAGCAAGAAGGAAGGAAGGAAAGGAAAGAAGGAAGGGAGGGAGGGAGAGGAGCGAAGAGGTGGAGAGAGGGAGGGGAAGGAAGGCTAAAGTCAGTAAATCTGGAGTTTTATAAGCGTTATGAGGGAGATAATTAAGTGGAGAAGAGTTTGGGCTGAGAGTTTGGAGGCCAGTGGCAGTGGCGAGAAATCTCCCTGGTTCAATTGCAAGCTCCTAAGGACAGGGGCCCTTTCAAATTGACACCTAAAATTAAGCACAGTAGGGCACAATGCTTTGAAGCCTGTAACATATTAAAAATGAGTACCATTGTCAAACACCTAAAATGTTACATTTTCTTGTTTTGCTTTTCCCCTTGTTTCTCAGAACAAGTGCATGAAACATTGTCACTGCTGCTGTGGAATTCTCTCCTGCTGAGAATTTCTTGCCCACATCTTCAATCCTATGTAGGTGATAGCCACTCTGTTCCACTCAGGACAAGATGAAGGGCTTCTAGTACTCTGCTGCTGATCCCAAAATGAGAATTACCAGCAGGCCTATAGCTTCAATTATTAATGATGAGAAAGGCAAAAGGTATGATAAATTTATTTTCTTATTATGAAAAGTCCCTATAGGTTTTTCAGTGCCCAAATGTAGACTAAAAGAAGAAAAGAAAACTTATTTTAGGCTGTTGAGTGTGTAATCATGAAACAATTTCAGTTTGGAGGGAGAAAAATGTCTTTGGGATTAGAGGGATTTCTGGAGATTATGGCCGTACCTTGTTTTTGGTTTAATTGTAGACAGTTTCAATAAGGTGATTTTATGACACTAAGAGTTGTCTAGAGAACCAGAAAACTTTATCTATCATCTATTATCTATCTATTCTATCTATCTATCTATCTATCTATCTATCTATCTATCTATCTTTATTAAAAGAAATTGACATGCAATTAAAGAGATGGAAAAACTCCCCAAATCTCCATTTGGCAAGCTGGAAATCCAGAAGACCTAGGAGTATTGTTCCAGATATATAGGAATAGAGAGTCTAAAGGCCTGAGACCCTGGAGAGATGATGTAAATTCCAGTCCAAGTCTGAGTCCAAAGGCAGAGAAGATCCATGTTCCAGCTGGAGTGACAGGCAGAGAGTGATTTCTCCCTTACCTAGTCTTTTTGTCCTATTTAGGCCTTCAGTCAACTGAATGAAGCCTACCTGGAGTGGGGTTGGAGAAACAGTACATTTTTACAATATCTACTGGTTCAAATGTTACTGTTTAAAGTAGCCTCATCCAGAATTTTAAACTAAGTATCTGGGCACCCCATGGCCATTCAAATAGTCATATAAAATCAATCACCAAAGTAATGTTAGATTACTTGTGCCTGATGGATTTAAGGTAAATAGGCAAGAGATTAAAAAAAATTATGATGTAGAATCATCCTGAAAACCTTCAGAAAATTATAGGTTTAGGTTCTCATAGAAAGAGTTACTATCTGGTAGTCTAACATAATAGAATAAAACAGGCTGTATAGTCCAAAAGTTAAAAAATATGGAGTGTTAAAGCTATGCAGAACATAGACAAATTCTTCATCTTGTAGATGTGAAAGGGAGAGCCAGGGCCTTAAAGGACTTTCACAATCAAGCAGTGGCTGAAACATACTTACAAAATAGGTATTTTGACTTGTTCGTGTTCTCCTATATAACTGAAATGTTGTAAGTGACAAAAGCTTGGTGGATTGTGAAAGCGCGCACACATGTGAGCTACTATCATGCCATCAACTCAACACGCTGCCTCTGCTGCTTCTCATCCTAACTTACCATTAGTCTGACCTCACCCAGTCATTGGGTCTGCTTGGTCTTAGCATATTTATCTATAAAATATGTGGGTTTAGGTGATATTGAAGTTCTCTTCTATTTCTAAAATTATTCTCTTGTATAGGTCTTCTTTTTTAAAGATGATAGAGATTGTGCTTGAAAGAACCTTAGAATTTATCAAGATCTTCTTGCCTTTTACCTCCATTGACTCTTCTTCAGTCTTATCTCTTGCCCATTCCTTGACCTGACAGCTGACCTGAAAGTACAGATACCCCAGTCTCTCACTGTCCCAGATCATGTACATGAGATTTGCTCTCTTCTGTCCTTGCCCTATTAACTCCTATCTTCTTTTTTTAAAGGTCATTTTGTATTTATATATATGTATGCACACATGTACATGCAATGTATATATGGAATCCTTATACAGTCATAAAAATAAATTACAAGCAACAAAATAAAAAGTTAAACTTAATTTAGTGTATTTGCTTTTTAAAAATAACAAATAGATTCACATTTTATCTAATGTCAGTCATTCTTAACACAAATGATCCTGACTGGAGCATATTTTTCTTTATGCCACTTCAACAGACCCTGTGGTTATCACTCTAAGTAAATAAAAATATTAAAAATACATTTTGGTGTCCCAGTTATTTGAAATCAAGTTTCCATTTTGAATAGTTTCATTAAAGTTTATGCCATGGTAGAATGACCCTTTTATCTGCTTTAACTTGGTGGACATTAAATTGATAAAATACACCCTTACTTCTGTACAAATGCCCAGGAATGTAATTACATCATTATTACTTGAAATGCTTACTCAAGGATAATTTGTCTTTATACTGTAGAAGACTTTCATTTCAGTATGTTTATAGCTTCTGTAACATAATCTGAAACATGCAAGAAGGCACTGAAGACACTTGGGTAGTTACGATACTTTTTATCCCCAAGTTTGATAAACCACCTCTGATTAAACCACATGTAAACTTAAATGCATGTTCTAAATACCGTTTTCCTGCAGACATCTGAGTAAGCAGACAAAATTTGTTGTCCTGGAGTATATAGATCCTGTTAGGGAAGTGATCATGTTAAAGTATTTTGTGATGCTGCCATCACAGGCTGCATTTTCCTGGTGCTTCTTGGCTCTTAGAATGACTCCATGCTGTTATCTTTAGTTTCCCTCCCACCAATGAATGCCACAGCAAGACAGAAAAATTAAAACCTGCTTGTGCAGGACTGAACCCATAAAAGGCAACCTGGTCTGTGATAGGTTAATAGTAGCCCCCTCCTCATAAATAAACAATAGCCCAGTGCAAAATTAATAAAAGGACCTTTCTTTCTTTGTTCTTCTCTCTCTTTTTCTTCTTCCTCCTCTCTCTCTCTGCTGTTTCTCTCTACTCCCACTCCTTGAATAAAATCTCCAGTCGGACCTCTTGGTGTGTGTGGCCTAGTTGTTGAACGTCGTCGCTGTTCCCTTTCAGATTCCCTGATGATTTGTCCTTAGATTGTCGATTTGTTTCTTGAATACTGGCAGTGCAAAAAGATTTACAAATGAACTTCATGATGTCTAACTCATCCTTGAACCCTGCAATGTCTTCTGTAAACCTATCAATCATTGTCCCATTCGAGACCCCATGTTTTCCAGCTTAGTAATATACCCCCCCGCCCCCGCTCTGTGGATTTGTACACTCACGACACCATCTCATTATGGAGTAGCAAAAGCAATGCCTGGCCGTCCATTTACGCCCATTCTTCTGAGCTCCAGATTTCAGCTCTCTTTTGGGCCTGGCCGGCCAGGTCTGCAACTGTGAAGCCGACACCACACTCCCTCAGACTGTGGCTCTGTTCCCCATTACTAGGAGACTGAAAATTGCCCTGCTCACCCCTCATCTCTCACCCCTTCACCCAAAAGGCCGCGACTGAGTAAGCCCAGTACCAGGGAGAAGCCACCCTGGGGGAACTGAGCCAGAGTGCCCAGAGGAAGGGTCTCCTGTTTATTCTTTAAGGTTGGGTTTGAGCATCAACTTCTCAGGAAGGCTTCACTCTCATAGGCTTCCCTAGTACGAGGGCTTCCTGCTATCCCGGTGTTTATCACGATATGTTATGATTGTTTACTTAGATCTCTCTGAATTTTCAGGCTAGGAGTTCCTCAAGTGTGAATAGCAGTGCCTGCACTGTGCCTGAAACATACAAGCAGCTCAATAAATGTTTGCTTAGTGACACTTTGGGAGGTTGTTTCCAAGAGATGATCGTGTCTTTTCTTGCAATTAACATTCCCATTTGGGCATTGACTGATGGGCACTTCTGGTTTGTGTATCTTGGATGGAATAATGTGGGGTGTTAAGATTAAGTTTGTTGGTACTTTTTAAGGCATACAATACAGTTAGTTACATTCTTCATTGGGATCTTGTACCTTTACATGATGCATCTTGGTTCTTATTTTTTCCCCATTCCCCTGCCCTCCCTTCAACTCCTCCACCCCTCCCTATTTACAAAGACTTTGTTTCCATTTTTTCTTTTTTTCATATTTTTTCTTTTCCCTTCTTTCCTTTCCCCTACCCTTCTGACTTCCCCTACTCCTTTAGCCCTTTTCTTCCTATTTTACATTATCAATTATACATGTTGACCCTCATTCACACTTTTAGTTTTTTTCATACTAGAAACACTATTTATTTAGTATTTATAGGTGGGTCTGATTGTTTCTCTTGAGTATGATCTCAATGTGCATCCATTTAGCTATAAATGTCTCTAGTTTTCATTCTTTATGGCTGAGTAGTACTCCACTTGATAGAAAAACCATATCTTAGCCAGGTGTGGTGGCACATGCCTGTAATCCCAGTACTGGGGAGGCTGAGGCAGGAGGATCACTGTGAGTTCAAGACCAGCCTGGTCTGCATAATGAGTTCTAGGTAAGTCTCAACTACATAGTGAGACCCTGTCTCAAAAAAAAAATTAAAACAAGAAAAATCACATCTTCTTTATCTGGTCTCCAGTTGATCGGCAATTGGGCTGTTTTCAAGTTTTAGTTATTACAAACGGTGCCACTATAAACATGGTTACACATATATTGCTGTGGTATGATTCTTTTAAATCTTCTGGGAAGGTACTCAGCAGAGGAATAGCTGGATCAAATGGCACTTCTAATCCTAGTTGTTTGAGGTATCTCCATATAGATTTCCACAGTAGTTGCACCAGTCTGCACTCCCACCAATGGAGAAGGGTTCCTTTCTCCCCACAACCCAGCCAGCATTTGTTATTGATTGAATTCTTGATAGCAGCCATTCTTTGTGGGGTGAGGCAGAATCTCAGCATTGTTTTCATCTATATCTATTAAATGATGAGAGATGCTGAACATTTTTCCACATGTTTATTTGCTACTTCTACTCCTTTGTCTGACAAATGTCTGTTCATTTTAGATGTCCAGTTTTGAATCAGGTCTTTATATTTGGGGGATCTGTTTTTTTAGTTCTTTATATATTCTAGATAGTAGACCTTTGTCTGAGGAACAGCTGGTAAAATTTTTTTCCCACATTTTAGTTTGGCTCTTAGTTGTGTTGGTGATTTCTTTTGCAGTGCAGAAGCTTTTTAGTAGGATGAGATCCCAGTTGCTGATTCTTTGTGCTAGTTCCATGCTACTGAGGATTTGTTCATGAAGTCTTTTCCTATCCCATTGTCTTTGAGAGTTCTGCTTAACTTATCTTCCAGCAAGTTGAGTGTTTCTGTTTTAATATTTAGATCTTTAAACCACTTGGATTTTAGTTTACTGCATCCTGAAAGATAGGGATCTAGTTTTAATCTTTGGCAGATTGAAACCCAGTTTTTCCAACACCATTTATTGAAGAGGCTATCTTTCCTCCACTGAGGATAACTGTCTCCTTTGTCAAGATGAGGTAGCTAAGTACGTCTGGAGTTGATTTTGCATCTTCTAATCTACTCCACTGATCCTTGGGTCTGAGTCTTTATCGGTCCCATGGTATTTTTATCACAGTGGCTTTGTAATATAATTTCATGTTGGGGATTGTGATATCCCCTGTCATGTCTCTCTTACCTAGAATTGCTTTTGCTATTCTAGGTCTCTTCTGGTTCTAAATGAATTTTTGGATTGTTTTCTCTAGTTCTGTGAAATATACTGTTGGGATTTCCATCAGGATTGTTGAATCTGTATAGCAGCTTTGGAAGTATGGCCATTTTCACTATATTGATTCTCCCTACCCAGGAACAGGAGATGTATCTCCATTTTCTTATATCCTCTTCAATCTCTTTTTACAGACTGCTGTAGTTTTCAGTATAGAGGTCTTTTGCTTCCTTCATTAGATTGATTCCTAGATATTTCATTTTTTATGCCATTGTGAAATGAATTGTTTTCTTAATTCTCTCTCAGTGAGTCTGTTATTTGTATATTTGTGTACTTTTGAGTGTTGTGCTTGTATCCAGCTACCCTACTGAATCTGTCAATTAAGCCTAGAAGTCTTTTCGTGGAGTTTTTTGTGTCTTCTATGCAGCAAATAATGAAATTTTAACTTCTTCCTTTCCTATCTTTATTCCTTTTATTTTTTTTCTCCTGTCTAATTGCTGTGGCTAATGTTTCCAAAACTATATTTAACAGGAGTGGTGATAGTGGACATTCTTGTCTTGTTCCTGATTTTAGCATGAAGGTTTTCAGTTTTTCACCATTTAGTGTGATGTTGACTGTTGGTTTTTCATAGATAGCCTTTATCAGGTTGAGATAAAGACCCTTTATTCCAATTTTCTGTAGGGTTTTTATTGCGAATGTGTGTTGAGTTTTGTTGAATGCTTTTCCTGCATCTATTAAGATGATCATATGGTTTTTCTCCTTGACTCTGTTAATATAGTGTATTAAATTTATTGATTTATGTATGTGAACCGTCCTTGCATCCCTGAGATAAATCTGACTTGGTGAGAGTGTATGATCTTCTTGATGACCCTTTGTATTCTGTTTACCAATAGTTTATTGAGGATTTTTGCATTTATATTTATTATTGCGCTTGGTCTGTAGTTCTCTTTTTTGGTTGGGTCTTTCTCTTCTTTTCAAATCAAAGTAACACTTTCTTCCAGGAATGAATTTGGAGGTAATGCTTTTCCTTCAATTTCATTGGAGAGTTTAAAGAGTAGTAGCAATAGTTCTCCTCTAAATGCCTTGTACCTTTGCTACTTTTACTCCTTTGTCTGACAAATGTCTGTTCATTTTAGATGAACATTAGGACCTGGGCTTTTCTTTGTTGGCAAAATTTTAATTATCTTTTCAATTTCACTGATAGTAATTGGGGTGTTTAGAATTTTTATATCTTCTCCATTCAACTTTGGTAATTCATATGTATCTAGGAATCTGTCAATTTCTTCTGTTCTCCATTTTATTAGATAGAGTACAGGTTCTCAGAGTTGGTATTGCTGATCTTCTGGATTTCTGCTGGATCTCACCTTTTTCATTTCTAATTGCATAGATTTGAGCCTTTTCTTCCCTTTTATTGATAAGGTTGGCTAAGGATTTATTGATTTTATTTATCTTTCAAAAAACCAACTCTTTGATTCATAAATTTTATGTATCATTCTGTTAGACTCCGTTACATTGATTTCTGGTATGATCTGTATAATTTCTTTCCTTGTATGAGCTTTGGGTTTGTCTTGCTCTTCTTTTTCTAGTAGCTTAAGGTTTAGCGTTAGGTTATTTATTTGAGCTCTCTCTGTTTTCCTAGTATGGGCATTCACTGCTATGAATTTCCCTCAAGGAACTGCTTCATTGTGTACACAAATTCCTGTACATTGTCATGGCATTATCATTTGAGAGTAGAAACTCTCTTTTTTAATATCTTCTGTGACCCATTGATTGTTCAGGAGAGTGTTGTTCAATTTTCATATGTTTGTGGGGTTCTTTTGGTTTCTTATACGCTATTAATCTCCAATTTTATTGCATTATGGTCTGATAATATACAGGGGGTAACTTCAATTCCTTTGCATTTATTTAAACATGTTCTATGAGCTAGCATGTGGTGTATTTTGGAGAATGACCCAGGCGCAGCTGAAAAGAATGTGCATTTTGATTTTGTGGGGTGGAATACTCTGTAGACATCTATTAAGACCATTTGTTCAGAAGCTTGTTTCAGTTCTAGTATTTCATTGTTGATTTTTTTGTCTAGATGATCTATTTCTGACAATGGGGTATTGAGGTCCCCCACTACAATTCTATTGGTGCTTATTTGGCTTTTCATGTCATTAATATTTGTTTTGTATAGTTGGGGGCATTAGTATTTGGTGCATATATATTTATGGTTGTCATCTCTTCCTTTTGGACTGTTCCCTTACCAAGGATGTACAAACCTTTTTTGTTTCTCTTATTTAGTTTTGGTTTAAAATCTACTTTGTATGTAAATAAGATTGCTACCCCTGCTTTTTCTGGCTCCTGTTGCATGGAGAACTGTTTTCCATCCTTTTACTTTCAGTCTATGAATTTCTTTTTGAGCTAGGTGCATTTCTTATACAGGATATTGTTGGATTTTGCTTTTGAATCCATTCTGCCAGTCTATTTCTTTTGATTGGTGAATTGAGGCCATTAACATTGATGGTTATAACTGATGTGTAGTGACTTATTTTTGTCATGTTATTTTCCTGTTGTTGGCTCTTTTGTTTTTTATTTTTCCCCCTCTACCTTTAATTTCTTGCCTTTCCAGTTGGATTTTTTTCTGTTGGGCCTCGTGAAGTTGTGACTTTCTTTGTCTTTTTCTAGGATTTTTGTTTAGAATTGTTTGGAGTGCTGATTTGGTAATCATGAAGTTTCTCAGGTGTTCTTTTTTATTTAATCATCTCATTTCCCCATCAATTTAGAAAGATAGTTTTGCAGAATATACAAGCCTAGGTTTGAGGTTGTCTTCTTTTAGGTCTTAAAATACCTCACCCAGGCTCTCCTAGACTTGAGAGTTTGTTTTGAAAGTCTGTTGTGGTGCTGATGGGCTTTCCTTTGTGTGTGATATGTTCCTTTTCTCTAACTGCTTGTAGTATTTTGATCTGCTGTTGGGTTTCTGGGATCTTGATTATTATATGTCTACGTGTAGATTATTTGATTATGGCTAGTTGGAGTTGTATATGCCTCACTTATCTGTATGTTAAATTCTTTTGCTCTGTTTGGGAAATTTTCTCTCAGTAATTCTGTGAAGTTATTTTTATGTCATTTGTACTTTCTTTTGCTTTTTCACTTATTTCCATCAGTCTTATATTATATTATTCTTCTTTGCATCATCTAGGACATGCTGGAGGGATTTCTCACAGTCCCTTACTATTTTTGAGAGACTCTCTTTTCATGGTCACTGACTGCAATCCTATCTCCTATGTCTAATATTCTGTCTTCACATTGGCACATTCTGCTGTGAATTCTTTCAATAGAATTTTTAATCTTCTGGATATCTGTTTGAATCTGTTTCATGGATTCCATTTCTTTCCTGTGTTGGGCATTCATGGTTTCCATTTCTTTCTTATGCTGATCATTCATGGCTTCTTTCATGGTCCTGAGCTCATCTATTTTTTTGTTTTATCTGTTTCTTCTCTAGAGTCTCTAATCATGTCTTTCATTGAGCTCACCATCTCTGTAGTTATCTGGGAAATTATTTCTGTTTTGATTTTTTCTAGCATCCCATTAAACTGTTTTGTTACTTCTTTTGGGAGCAGTTCAGGGTGTCCAGGTGGTTGATTATCAGATTTTCCCACCTCATTTTCCACAGAATTTGCCTTTGGTGAGCTGGAAGTCTGGGTTTGCACCTTGATTAGGTGTCTTCTCATTTCTATTTTTGTTGTTGATACTGATTCTGGTTTAATTCCTGGATTGATATTTCAATCTTGCTGATTGTAAGTATCTTTGTAGTTTGTATTTAGAACCCTTATGGAAGGATTGCTTCTTGGAGGTGTCTTGCAGATATAGCTGTTTTTCAGATTTTGAGTCTATAATGACTCTTAGAGGATCTCATTTTCAGTATACCAGGAAGGACAATTGATTAGATCAATCACACCTTAACCTAAACGATACAATCAGCAACAGCAATAGAATCAAGCATAGCTTAGAAAATGACAATTTGTGGTAGCTATCAATCTATCACCCTTAACCATGTGAATTAAACAAAAATTGAGGGCCAGACCAAAATATTGTTTACAGAGAACAAACTTTTCAATACAGCAACTTTACCCTTCAGGATCAGGAATTAGAAGGAGTTTGGGAGGGAGGGATAAATCAGTAGAAGGATTGGAAAGGTTAGAAGTGAGGCCAAAGGACACAGGAAGATCATGAAAACTCCAGGAAACTGTTGAATACAAGAGGAAAAGACAAAATGAGAAAACAAAGACAAGAACAGAACAACCTAACAGCAATAAGGAAGCTAGAAACTATGTTCACTTTCCTTTAAAACTAATGACAATCTAGAAAAGGAAAAAGAGGGAAGATAAGAAAAAGAGAGAAAGAAGTCTGAATTAGGACAGGAACAGAAACAAAAAGGGAGAGAGATGAAAAAGATGGCAGAGACAGAGACACAGAGAGAGAGACAGAGAGAGAGACAGAGAGAGACACAGAGAGAAGAAAAAATAAAGAGTAGAAAAATAAAAAGAAAAAAACATAAACAGTTTGAAAAGAGGAAAAAATAATTAAAATAAAAAATAAAAGTAAAAGGGCTGGGATTTAGCTCAGTGGGGTTCTGCTACCTGCCTTGGAAGTACAAGGTCTTGAATTCAATCACTGGTACCAAAAAAAACAAAAACAAAAACAAAAACAAACACCCCCCCCCAAAAAACAACAAAAGAACTTTGAACATAAAAAATAAAAATAAAGGGCCTCCTTCAGGTTATGTCTGTGCTGTCACAATAGACAATGTGGGTAGCAGTGTACAGATCTAAATCAGTTATTCTCAGCAAGCAAGATTTAAATCTGTATTCATTTATTGAGTAAACATTTATTGTACTCACTGGCTGAATTATACTAGGTATCAGGAATATAAAATTAAATTAGATGGAATTTAAATTGTTTCAATCTTTCCTGCTTTTTCATCAGTCCTCTGAAAGTTTAATGCAGCTGTCCCAGATGCTCCTTCTTTTTCTTTGGTTTGGGATAGAATGGGGGTAGGACTAGTGAGATTGCCTGTCTCTGAAATGGCCTAATGATGTTCCAGCAAAGAGAACAGGATACTTTGTTGATAATTTAGGAGTCAGCAGCAGAGATGAAGAGAAGGAGAGAGGAGAGTATGAGAGGAGAGGGGATGGAAAGCTTGTTCTTGAAGGCTCTATTTCAAAGGTTGCCTTAGAAGCCTGGTAGGACTAGTTATTCTTTTTCAAAGTTACACTACCACAGTCAAGGATATTTGATCAGTGGCTGCATCAGTTGGGACTGTAGTAGCAAATAGATGATACACTGAACTGGTCCATTGAAAAGAATTTAATGAATGAAAAATTTCTAGAGGCATAGGCAGGGCTAAGGAAATCAGCAAGGAATGGGGAAACACAGAGTGTAGCAATAGAGAGTACCTTCTGATTAAAACCAGACAATCCCACTGAGGTGTGACTTGGAGTCCGTGTGTTAGCTGAGGGCTCAAGCATCTGAGTATATGGTGCATCAGTCCTTACTTGCTGGAACACCTACAGGTATCATTAAACCAATTTTACAGTTGAGGCATATTTTTGTCTAATACCATATACCCACTAAGTGGCAGAACTGAGATTTAAACTCAGATATATCTAAATCTAAATGAATTTTTTTTTCTAACCAAGGCCAGCATCCTTCATTCAAGGCTGTTAGAGATGGGATGAGCATCACCCTTTCCTGTCCCTTTTATGAGGAAGGAAAAACCTCTTTAGACACCTCCAGTAGACTTTTAAATTTATTTTTTACTTGGTAGAATTGTGTTACATGGTCCCCTTACATGGCTCCTTCCCACACTCCCTACAACTGCAGTGCAGGCTATTTTCAGTCTGTTTGCTGATGCCATAGTAGACTACGACAAACTGGATAATTTATAAAGAAGAGAAGTTTATTTCTCATAGCTCTGAAAGCTGAGAAGTCCAAGACCAAAGTGATGACATCTATTCAAAGCCTTCTTGTGATGTCAAAATACGGCAGAAGATATGGAGCAGGGGAGAAAGGGAGAGAACAGAGAGAGAGAGAGAGAGAGAGAGAGAGAGAGAGAGAGAGATGAGAGAGAGAAAGTTTTCCTTCTATTATAACTAATCTGCTCCCCTGATAATGATGCTCTCATATCCTAGTCACTTCTTAAAGGTTCCTCCTCTTTTTCTTTGCTTATTTGTTTTTAAATAAGTACTGGAGATTGAACCCAAGGTCTTGTCATTCTAGGCAAGTGCTCTATCATTGAGCTATGCCCCAGACTTAAAATCTTCCTCTTAATGCCATCATGATAGCAATTAAATTTCAATATAAGGTGTGGAGGTGACACTAGAGCCACAGAAGCTGCAAAGATAAGTGTGTGGCTTTCTATCCTGTTCAGTGGACACTGACAAGGAAATACAGAATTGGGAAGGAGTCTTGGGTCAATGAATTATTGGCTGATTATTTTTTTTACTGCAGTTGTTGTGGTACATTTATTCATTGGAATGAATGATTAATGTAAGATAACTTACTCTCAGTGTTTCAAAAGTGATAGCGTATGTCTGATCTATTATGTATTGATTTTACATTTTAATTCTGAATGCATTTTCATTTCTGTTGTCTGAGTTTATAAAGAGCACTTCATCAGAAAGCCGTGGGTGCCAATAATAATGATGCCTATGGTTCCGGGATCGGAGATCAAGAATGGCAAGACCTGAGCTCACTCCCTGTCATATAGCAGGCATTCAGCAAATAGTGACTGCTGTGCTTTGAATGATTGTCTGCTCCCAATTCATGTTGAGATTTAGTTGCCATTGTAATAATATTAAAAGATGGGATTGTTAAGAAAGAGCTAATTGGGTCAGGAGGGTTTTCACCTTTATGGGTGAATTAAGGAGAATTATAAAAGGTCTCCAGGTTATGAGCTCAGTATCTTGCTCTCTCTTGGCCTCTTTGCTTTTCCACCATATGTTGTCTTTTGCCACGTTATGAAGAAGATCCTTGCTTGATGCTCATACCTTGATACTGGACTTTCCACATCCAGATCATGAAAAATAAATTTCTATTGTTTATAAATTACCCAGTCAGTGGTAGGTATAAGAGCACAAAATATACAGTAATCTATTTCCATCACAATGTATATTATAATTAGTCATCATTTCTACCTTCAGATAAGATGTCTATGATAAAGTTATTTGAAGGAAGCAGCTGGGTTTGCAGATATTGTTGACAGGTGGGGTTTTAAACCCTGGTTTAAGACAAGGGGTGGATAGATGCTTACTTGGCTAAGGGACAGGGTGGGTGGAGAGGCAGAATACATTTGCTCAGAGCTGGCTAACAAAAAGGCAGAGTGCTTTAAACTGAATGGGGAAGGAGACAGAAAACCACAACTAGAGGTAAATTAGTCAAATCAGTTCTAAAAAACAGAAGATTTTTTAATTACAAGAAGGGAAAATTGTAACATGCTCCCCACTGCCCTCTCTTTTGACTGACCTTCTTGTATTACAATCGTGTCATTTACGTTGCCTCATAAACACAGTGTCAGAAAGCTAAGCATCGGTTTAATATTCCCAAAGGTAATGGAAATAGATTACAGACCCAGAGATAGTATCAGATCCAAATGGTGGCTTAGATGAGGAAGAGCTGCTCTCCAGAGCCTCATGGGAGGTCTATGGAACCAATAAGAATACTGATTAAGTAACTTTTACTGTGTTCTTGGCACTGTTTTAAATATTGCACTTAGATTATTTCATTTAATCTTCAAAACAGCTCTCTATGGTAGATGCCATTACCATCCTTGTTTTAAACAGTTGAGGAAACTGAAGAAGCATTAGGAGGTTAAGGTCACACAGTTCATAGTGTTATAAACTCAACTGCTCCACTCTGGAAGTCAGCCCAATTCCCATATCTACATAAGTAAATTGTGTTGGTTTAAACTAATTTCTTTCTTTGATTGGTTTACTATACTAGTAATCAGGGATAAGGTGTGTGTAATGTGTGTTAGTTTTGGGGAATATCTGATTCTATTATAGATGAATACATTTTTAAAACACAAGATTTGAGGTATGTTAGGTATAGATAAGCAGTAGGTAAGTAGAGCATGTGTGGCTTAAACATAGATAGGAAGGTATAAAATTACCAAAAGATACCTAATATCCATAAAACCCTGGGTACTAAATATTCTTAAATACTAAATATATAGACACCAAATGCAAAGGCAGAACATTATATTCAGGTAACACTTGATGAATACATGTGATTTGTGAGACCTAGTTCTTAGCACTCATATGTCCTCTCCCCAAGGAACACATAAACGAATTGGCTAACTGCTAAGCTGCAACTGAATCTCTCCAATGAAGCTAGTGTGTGCCAGGGGCACCTTCTCTCCAGGGTTCTCTTGATTTGGAAAAATATAACTCTTGACCTGTTGGATGTCAAATGTGCCAAGTTCATGGTTTCACAATATCAAAGAATGAAGTCGTAAACTAAAGGAAGAGGTTAGGAGAATTTGACTGGAAGTGAGAGAAGAATAGCTCTTGGATTTCTGGAGTGGGTGGGCACCAATGATCTTTATCAGGTGTAATTTACACAGCAAAATTACGTACCAATAAACTCAATTAAAAAAATTACAATGTGGGTCAAAGTACAGTGAACCTATAGGATTACAAGTACAGTCGTTAGGCTAATATTGATCCAACAGGGGAACAAGTCACATAACAAGGGTGTCACGCGCCATTATTTCCGGGTTCTTCATGCCCTACATGAATCCCGGGCTTGAGTCCGCCGGTGACGGTGGTTTGCGCTTGCGCAGATGAGGCGCTTGGCTCGTCAGAATGATGCAGGCTGGCATTGACCAATAGAAACAGTCCACGACGCCCGAGTGGATATAAAAGCAGGCTTGCATCCGGCTCGGGGTCTTTCCGCCATTGAAGATTGTAGAAGAAACTCCAATAAAGCGTGCATCAGAAGAATCCTGAGTGTTGCGTGCTCCTTGCTGGCGAGGTGCGCGTGACAAGTGGTGCCGAAACCTGGGAGCGACGACCATCATGGCCGGCATCAGCGGAGACCCCTGACTTCAGGAGGATTCAGAACTGAGACGCAGGAGGGGAGGATCCACCAACTTTCCAAGAGGTACGCTGTCTGGTGTGGGCGGGTGTTTCAATTTGTTTACTCCAAAAGGTTTAAACTGGCAGTAAATCAAAGGTAAATAACTTTGTTGGTCACCCACTTTAGTAGATAAGGGAGAAATGGGCAATTCAACTTCGCAATCACTGGTCTATGCCTTACAAAGCCTTTTGAAGGAAAGGGAGTTAAAAATATCGGAGAAAATTTTAAGAAGGTTTCTAAAGGAAGTGGATCGAGCGGCACCCTGGTTCAGCGGTACCGGGTCACTCACGATCCCATCCTGGGAAAAATTAGGAAAAGACCTCCAGCGAGAGAAAGATAAGAATACCTTAAGACCGGGGGGTTTACCAGTGTGGAAGATGATTAGAGCCTGTTTGGAGGATAAATGCTGCAATGATAAGGTGCGGGAGGGACAAAAATTGTTCAGGGAGCATCAAGACAGTGTATCAGAAACGGAGAGCGAAGAAAGAAGTAAGTCTAGACAAAAACGGACAACAACGGGAGCTCAAGAAGAAGGGAGCCAAATTTCCGGCCCTATTGAGGCCTCAACGGGCCTCTACCCTGCCCTAGATGAACTAAAAAGATTAACATTAGCAGAAAAGGAAAGTAATTCGGAGGGCTCCTCGGAGGACTCCGAGACCGCGTCGGAGTCCTCAGGGGAGCCGCCCGAAGAAGAGGAAGTAGTAAGATAATTCAATTGGCCAAAACCATCTGAGTGCACTCGTTAAAATTGTCTTATATGTTTGTCTGTCTTAAGTGTTATATGTTTGTCTGTCTTAAATGTTCAAAGATGTTTGTATGTTCTTGATCAGAATGACGTCAAATGCAAGTGGATTGTTGGTTTCTACAACCTGGCTTTATAGGATCAAATAAAAAACTTAAAAGATATTTAAATACAACCTTCAAGTTTGGATATGCTCCTGTTGGTGAATAAAGAAGCAGCTGCTCAGAAAGTTTATTCTGATCTTTGTTCACTAATGGGAGCCACCAATATAATTTTTTATAGCCTTATAAAAAGACACATCTTGTTAAATATGTTGTTGGGAATATTGTTGGTTATCAAAGGTCTGAATTATAAATATGTTTCTGATGGTTATTTTCT
>NW_022900917.1:44370577-44377270 GCF_012274545.1 Fukomys damarensis
AGGGGAGCACTTTGTGTTTTTCCACAGGATCAACCGAATCCGGTGTGGGTACCGACAAGGCTGACGAGAAGAGTTCTGCCGCCACCGGGGCTGGAGGACCACAAGGAGCAGGAAGAACAGGATGGAGCGGCTGATTTTAATAATATGTCTGGTGTATCTCACCACCTCTTTGGCTGATCAGTATTGGGGGTTATTATCTGTGTTTCCTCTACCATTGCCTGTTATGCATGATGCTGCAGTTTTCCCACGCTTTTTTGCCACCAATTCCTCTATGGAAGTGGCCTATTTGCCATTAGATAATATGACCAGTCCCATAGAAGGTAATCAAAATATCAGTTTGTCAGGATCTTTATGCTTTTCCTATATCCAGAATACTTCGGATATAACACCTTGTGTTAGACTTTTCAATCAGTCTGCTGTTTGGTTAGAAAATCCCCCAAATCATAGATTCACAGTGAATGTCTCTTGGATCTCTGGTAGATGGCCCGCTATGACGGATACCTCTACGGGGCCTCCCCAACCCAAGTGGGCACCATTTTGTAAGGGGACCCATAAAGAAGCATTCTTCCCTTGGACTGAATGTCAGAGTAGGGAAGTTGGGTGGGCAGTTCCGCAGTTCTTCACCTTCTCCCCTTATATGGGCACTGACTTCAATCAGTCAGTACCAGGGGACAATTTCACTAACCAACAGCCTGGCATTGAAGGCTGGGTTAATCCCTTTGATTTGTGGATGCTATGTGGGATTAATGGTAGTTGTACTGATCTGCGTCCCTTCACCATGATTGGCGGCGGGATTCAGGGGATTGGTAACTTTACTGGTGGAACAGACGAAGCCCTGAAGTTCTTTGCACCACCATCACCATCAACCCTGGCACCAGACTTCAAGGTACCGGGTGGTGCCGCTCAGCAACACTTCAATGGTCTGCGCAACATCACCTTCGCACCCACTCAAGTTTGCGTGTGGCCACCATTTCTTTGGCTTGTGGCTAATGTGACTCTCTCACAGACTATGGAACTGAATTGTGCCAATGATACTTGTTGGTACGCATCCTGCTGGGACGCAACCAAATTTCCTCATGCTGTGATCGTCCGAATGCCTCAATTCATTCCTGTGCCAATGGAAGTGACGAATCCCTTGAGTATTGTAAGATCTAAGAGAGATTTGGGGATTACGGCAGCAATAGTATCGGCGACAACTATTGCAGCCGCTGGTGCCACCGCAGCCGCCGTCTCCTTTTCCACGTCAGTACAAACCGCAACTGCTTTGAATAATTTGTCAGCCAATGTAGCCTCTGTGCTCGATATGCAAGCCTCTGTTAATGCCCATTTGAAGGGGGGGTTAATGATTGTTAATCAAAGGGTTGATTTAGTGCAAGAGCAACTTGTGTTATGGCAATTGGCCCAAATAGGATGTATGTGGAGGATGCCAGGACTCTGTGTTACACCTGTACAATATCATAATATGTCAAGAGCTGCGAATCTGTCTAGGGAACTCTCTATATATTTGACATCAAATTGGACGGGACGTTTTGATCAATTGGTTAGACAATTGAGAGTAGCCATTGCTCATGTTAATTCTACCCGAGTAGACATTGTTTTTGCACAAGGTATATCTGATTGGATTGCAAGTGCTGTATCTATTCTGAAGGATTGGGCTGGAATGGGATCAATGATTGCTTTGTTGGCTTTGGCAGTGTTTTTGGGATTTTGGTGGTTATGTAAGATGAGACGACAGAGACAAAATGATAATATCATGTTATTGCAAGCTTTCGCTGCCCTTGAAGCCGGATACTCGCCTGCTGCCTGGTTGGCCAATTTACAATAGTAACTTGAACGTTGGTCAATATCTGCCTATGCCTTGCTTATTCGGAGGCCACAAATACCTACATCTCTCCCCCTCCTTGGACATGGCCTCTGCACTCTGTGGATTAGTCCATTGCACCAGAATCAGGCATGTCCTTTTATAATCTTGTTGATCAGCCTTTGCACCGCTCAGAGGTTCTCCTCATTGCACGAGCCAAGGTGATCCAACAGTTGCTCACATGGAATACCTGCTTCGGCCGCCTTCCGGCCGGCCGGGATGGCTGACAGGCTCCTTCTGAGCTCTAGATATTTTAAGGAAGGGGGAGATGTCACGTGCCATTATTTCCGGGTTCTTCATGCCCTACATGAATCCCGGGCTTGAGTCCGCCGGTGACGGTGGTTTGCACTTGCGCAGATGAGGCGCTTGGCTCGTCAGAATGATGCAGGCTGGCATTGACCAATAGAAACAGTCCACGACGCCCGAGTGGATATAAAAGCAGGCTTGCATCCGGCTCGGGGTCTTTCCGCCATTGAAGATTGTAGAAGAAACTCCAATAAAGCATGCATCAGAAGAATCCTGAGTGTTGCGTGCTCCTTGCTGGCGAGGTGCGCGCGACACAAGGGTAAGTAGAAAAAATAAACGCATTCCTTGAAAGGGAGGGGAGTATGGGTCCAGATGTTCTGGTCACCAATCTATGTCTCTGATGCCTGTCTGGACCCAGTGGACTAGGTGGTGCTAATAATTACAGTATAATCTCAAGCTGTTTGTCTCTCAGGCCTGGCTATTATGTCTCCACCCAGAGGCCTGGCTCTCTTCAGATTTGCCTCCAGCCATAATTTTGATGTCTTTGTTTATTTTGTGTGTGCTGACTTCCTCAAGGGCCTGATTCCTCTTTGGCTGTATACTAATACCAATCTAATTTAGCCATCTATAATTCTCTTGCTCAGATCTCAATTATGGTTCCTTTAACTATGCCAAAAGAAAAGGTGTGTGTGTGTGTGTGTGTGTGTATGCTGGAGGAGGGGGAGAGACAGAGAGACAGGGATGGAGATAGAGAAATTAACACTGCTAACCCAGAGTCCAAGTAGGTCCTTTCACTTCTATTCACCCAGTCCTAGTATTTTACCTGTTTTGGTCTCTTCCCCCACCCGTGTCACTGCATGTTAAAAATTGGTTTTGAACAAGCCATCCCATGACTTCCTGGCAGTGTACTTGGAATACATAAACACATCCAGATGATTTCTCCTATGACAGTAGTAGACATAGGCTATTGTTACCTCAGAAAATCCCCTGACAATTATAGATGAAGCCCTAGTGGGCATATATAAGCTGGGAGGCACCACTAAGCACAAAACATCTTGCCAGCTGCTGGTGATAATGTGAAAAATAATAGCTCTGTCTTCTATCAAACAGGAGTGCCTGCATTTTGCATTCTTGTCCAGCCTAGGTGACCCCTCTCAAGCACACCAAGTTATGAGATGACTGCTTAGTTTAAATTCCAGGAGCACAGCTAACAGCTAAAGATAACTTATCAACAGCCAAGAACTTTCATTCAGTGCCTCCATACTCTTACTCTCCCCTCTCTTAACAACCCTTCCCAGAAATGCTTTATGCAGCTTAAACTAGCCAATAAGGTTAGATTGTAAACCTTCAACCCAACCAATGAGGGGAAAAGTCAGCTGCTTCTCCTGATTGGAGATAAAAGGGGCAAACCTCCTTTGTCCTGTGCACCTGCTACCTCATTGCTGTGTATGCTTGTGCCCTCTTGCAAAAGTAAAAAGCCTTGTGAGATTTCATGGTTCTAGAGTGCTTTGCTATCTACATTGAAAAATTGAGTCTGGAGATTTATTTCCAAAAGTAAAATGAGGGGCTAATGCCCAGGAAGGAGGTCTTTGGTGATGCTGTATCTTTGTGGTCAGTTTTGCTGATGGGTAGACATACATGATAAGTTTATCAAATGTAAAAAAAAGAAAATTATTGAAAAGTTTTCTCGTTGGAGAGAGGTTTCATCTGGTCTGATTCCATGAGTTGAGTTGTGAGAAATCAGTTTCATGGGCTATAAGAAGGGAGGAAGTGTGGAGACAGGTCTAGGGAATAGAAAGAGCTTGGAGACTTGGAGGCCCTGAGTAAAAACAGTGGGGGAAGTTGGAGGTGAAAGGCCAAGTGAGCCCAGAGAGTGAGCAGAGGATGAGGCAGGGAAGGGTGAGAACAGAGCTTAGGCCCATGTGTGTACGGCAGGATGGAGGTAAGAAAATAGGTCCCAGGTGAGGAGTACCAGGAGGTGAACAAAACCCAGCATTTCCCAGTTGGGGGCAATGACTTTCTTAGTGAAGGTGAAAGAAGGTGTGATTGCCTCACATCTGGAGAACCAAATCTCTCCTGTCTCTGAGGGTTTGCTTTGCCTGTGATAAGCCAACCTAGTTTACTGCATACTACTGGCCGATTCAGGAGAATGTGAACACCTTTGGACTGTTCCAAAAATCACTTGAATCTCTGCCCTTTTTATTTATTTATTTATTATTTTTGTGGTGATGGAGATTGCACCCAGGTCCTCATGGACCTCATTTGGTAGGTAAATGCTCTGCCACTGAACTACATCTCTACTCCCCACCCTTTATTTTGAGATAGAGTCTCGCTACATTACCCCACTACCCAGGACAGTCTTGAATTTGCCATCCTCCTGCCTCAGCCCCCTAAGTAACTGGAATTATAGGCATGGGTCACTACAACTATTTTAGGGGATCTTACCATTCTTATTATGCTTCCTAAGAGAAGTCTTTTCCAAAAACTTTTATTCTTGATGCACTCACTGCATGAAATGCATTTTACTTCGTTATGCAGTTCACACATAACCAGTATATAGATTTGTAAGAGCTAAAGCTCTGTGAGATTTACCTTTGTCACACTGGATGAACTCATCTATTTAATTTGAATGAAACATCCCAAACACAGTACATTATATTGGTATACATCCCACTAATGTCATGACCCATAGTTGGAAATATAAATGTTAAATGATTTGGCTTTGTCTTTTGCCTTTTTTGCTGCCAGTGTCCTGTGCTGCCTTGAGTAGCAACTCCTACCCTACCTGATCTGGTGAAACCCAATCCTTGACATCACCTAGATGCCTTAAGTTTTTCCCACAAATGAACCAGGGAAGAATTAGTATTTCCTGAAGAATCCAAAGAGTTATCACTCAAATAATTTGTATGTATTTCACCATGTAATTTTTTCAATGTATAATGTATTTATTTTTTCCTTTTTTTTTGTTAGTCCATATTTGCAGTACATAAGGATTTACATTTATTGTGGAGTGTTGTACATAATGCATTTGAATTCTTTTTTGCCCCTTTCCCTCCCTGCTTTCCATGTAATTTTATAAGCATCCTATCTATTTGGATATTTTAATTCTCTTTTTGCAAATAAACAAAATGAAAATAGAAGTTGTGTGATTTATGAATGGCGACAGAGGTGATATGTGGGATAATTGGAACTTCAATCCAGGACTGTATTAGTATAGCTTCAAGATATGGTGCCTCTTTTCTGTCCCAATAAAATGCCCATTCCCAAATCTACATTATATTTCTGGAGCTCAAATCCCTTCCCATTTCTCCTTTTGAATCCCCAACCCTTTCTTTGCTATATATGCCACTGGAATAACTTGAGAGTACAGATTTTATCTCATGCAGATATGCCTGACACTGTTCTCAGCCCTAGGGTAGCAGGGTATTATCCTCATCCTCACAAATGTTTCCTAAGCAACACTTTGGCTGATGCAAGAGCTGGCTTTTCAGAAGCAGCTGTCTGTTATGTGATTTTCAATGACATATGACAATCTTTCTTCTTAATTAGGAATAGGATGTATGTATGAATATATCCCAAGCAATGACCCTTCAATAGATGAAGTCTCAGTAATTAGTGTTTGGAATATTCCTTTGTAAAGTATAAAGTTAGTATGATAGAATATAATTGGCAGAAAGACAGATACACCAGTTCCTGGAAAAATTCTGTGTTCTCTTGACTCATTTAAACTTTTTTTTGGTGGTGGAGGTGCCAGGAATTGAAAATAGGGCCTTGTGCATGCTAGGTAAGTGCTTTATTGCTGCACTATGTTCCCTAGAGTCATAAAACTTTAGAGCTTTAATTATATTTGTTTTGGAGAGTTTGATACCTTTTGCTTGAAGGAAATTTTGAAATGGGTTAGAACTGTTTCTGTTGATGATGAAGACATGAAATCATGCATGAACAAAGAGGAAGAACCCTAGAATTAAGGGAGATGGAGTTTTGTTCACTTTGAAAATGCATTTAAAAATTTTAAAGTAAATACACATTTTTCATATTAATTTTGAAAAAATATGAAAGAAAAAATATTCTTAAATCTAAAATTAAGGATTATTTGCATTTTTGGCTTATTCCCCAATGTTTTAAAAATTTATCTCTAAATTTGTTTATGTGTTTATAAAATTGGGATCAAACTCATTATACTGCAATATAAAATATAGTTTTATAACATTTTCTTTTTTTGCTTAAGACTGTATCAATAATGTTTCACCATTACATTAAATATTATTTGGAATTATATATTTTTAAGTTTCTTGCTTTCTTTCCTTGAAATTCCAATTTGTTTTTAGAATATTAAAAGTATGGTAAAATTTGTTATTTTTACATGCTAAATTGTGAAATCCTTACATATAAGAAAAGCAATGAAAGAAGAAAGAAAACTTACTGAAGGCATAACCAGTTCATGTCAAAGCAATTTTTAACATTAACATTGCCTGGACTCCTAGGATGCCACCTTGTAATTGCTCATCACTACTAGAGCTTTGGTGGTTCTGTTTCTACTTCATATTCCCCATAAAGAGCTCATATATATATATATATATATATAT
>NW_022900917.1:44377370-44464918 GCF_012274545.1 Fukomys damarensis
ATATATATATATATATAGTCTCTGGGTTATGTTCATTATTAACCTAGCTCTGTCGCATAATGTTTTATAAACTGTGTTCTCCAAGGCCTGAAGAAAGAGGTCTCTCAAGTTAGCTAAAAAAATTGTTCAATAAATAAAAAATTGTTAAATAAGGCTGTAGGCCTTAAATCCAGAGATTCTGACTCAGTCAGTCTGGAATGGATCCCCATTTTGAGGACTACTCTCCTGTCTTCATCTGATTGGGCTGCTGTAATAAAGTACTATAAACTGAGTGGATTATGAATAACAAAAATTTAGCCTCACAGGTCTGAAAGTTGGGAAGTTCCAGATCAAAGCACCAGCAGATTCTGTGCCTGCTAATGGTTCAGGTCCTGTTTCATAAACTAGCATCATCTTTTTTATTTTATGAGAAAATAAAACAAAATTTCATAATAAAATAATAAGAGAACAATGATAATTAATGTATTGTGTATCATTATCTTCAAAGTATTTTCTCAGAGTACGAGACATAAACCAAAAAGACTCTTGCAAAAAAGAAACATATAACACAATATTTTCTTTTCAACCAAGTTAAACTGGTAGCATAAATGACACAAGTTAGAATATACATTCAAGTATCTTTTAAACAATTACATCTTCTTGATGTAATGATAAGTGTTGGAAGAGGTGAGGTAGCTGTGAGGGATCTTGCTCATAGGGTTCTAACTGATTCCATTGATGAGGGGTTCACCCTCATGACCTAATCACCTCCAAATTAATAATATAATATTTTTATTAAAGATTACAAACATACCTGACAACAAGAAATGAAGATACTAAATAAAAATTTGAAATATACATATATATGACAGCAAAAAGGATATGAAATAAACAAAAATTTATGCAACACAGACTGATAATCCAAATACATTAGTAGTTTGATATGATCTTCAAACATTATATGTTCTTTCTCATTTTCTTTTTGTATAATATTTTTGAAATATTGTATTTACAAATAAAACAAAGTTACATATTATAGTAGAGAAACTTTCCTCAAAATTTTATGATTTATAAACTCCTTGGTTTTATTAATTTGATAAATATCATGAACTTGTTGATTGTATCACTTACATTTTCTAACAAAACCTCCCACAGAAAAGAAATATACTTATATTTGAAATCCAAAAACAACTAAAACAGTTCACATTTTTAAATCAGATTTTTCTGTTTCTTTTTTATTATATTCCATACTTATTTTTATTTTATTTTTTAATAGGCACAATGATAGAATTTAACACCAATACATATGTAATATTCTTCCCAAACAAATGACTATGAATTAAATCAAGCATCTAATTTAGAGAAATCATAAGGTTGCCAGAGAAACTATCGTATGCCAAATGTGCAAAATCTTACCACACTCATGATCATGTTTCTCATTTAATAGTGCACACATGTGCAAAAACATACCCCCCACACATATACACAATGCATATTTTCTACAATACAATATATACTTTGGTATAATAAAACAGCGCAGTGATGTGTGGAATGTTTGTGATTTGCGTGATTTGAGAGAAACAAATATCTTTGAGGCAGTTGGAGAATTTGTAAAAACAAGCTGTAGTGACAGAAAAGGAAGTTTGCACAGGGTAGAGATGAGGGAGAATACTTTTCATACTAATATATGCAGATTTCATAAATTCTCAAATAAAAAAACAAAGAAAATGAGAACCAAAATAACTCATCAATTTGGTAGACCAACATATAAAGACAAAGATTAATGTGTTGATAAATTTTAAAAATATGAAATGTAAAGCCTGAGATTTAGCTTAGTAGCCCTGCTCCTGCCTAGCCAGAGCAATGTGCTGAGTTTAATCCCCAGCACCAGGAAAAGAAAAAGAAAAAGTAAAAAAAAAAAAAAAAGGAGAAAAAGAGCACATGTGCTTTCTAACATACTCGATAGATTGAAAAATGAATTATTTGTTATCTCTTCCTCTTGAACTGTTCCCTTCACAAGGATGTAGTGGCCTTCTTTGTCTCTTTTAATCAGTTTAGGTTTGAAATTTACTTTGTGAATAAGTTTGCTACCCCTGCTTTTTTCTGGGCTCTTGTTACACGAAGAAGTTTTCCATCCTTTCACTTTCAGTCTATGGGCTTCTTTTTTGCAGTAGGTGTGTCTTGTATACAACATATTATTAGATTTTGCTTCTTAATCCATTCTGCCAGTCTATTTCTCTTGATTGGTGAATTGAGGCCATCGATATTGATGGTTATAACTGATACGTAAAAACTTATTATTGTCATGTTTTTTTCCACCTTCTCCTTTTAGTTTCTTACCTTGCCTATTTGATTTGCTCTGTTGGGCCTCATTGCATTGTTACCTTCATTGTCTTTTCCTAGGATATTGTTTAGAATTCCTTGAAGTGCTGGTTTGGTATTCATGAAGTTTCTCAGGTGTTCTTTGTCATGGAAGTATCTTATTTCTCCATCCATTTTGAAAGAAAGTTTTGCAGGATACATCAATCTAGGTTGGAGGTTGTTTTCTTTTAGTACTTGAAATGTCCCATTCCAGGCTCTCCTTAACCTCAGGGTTTGTATTGAAAAGTCTGCTGTGATTCTGATGGGCTTTCCTTTGCATGTGATTTGTTTCTTATCTCTTACTGCTTGTAGTATTTTGTTCTTCTGTTGGGTTTCTGGGATCTTGATTATTATATGTGTAGGTGTAGATTTTTTTGATCATGGCTAGTTGGAGATCTATATGCCTCACTTATCTGTATGTCAAATTCTTCCCCTCTGTTTGGGAAGTTTTCTATAATTAATTCTGTGAACAGCTTTTTTAAGCCATTTGCATTTTCTCCTGCTACTTCTTGGATTCCTATCAGTCTTATGTTATTCTTCTTTGCATCGTCTATTATAATTCTTAATATTATCACATTGGTGATTAGGTTTCAACATACAAATTTGGAGGGAGTGCAAATATTTGGTTTGTATAGCACAAGCAGAGAGTCCTTGGCAGTAGTGGCTTGAAGGGTGAGCTTTAACAATCTCTTCCTCTATTTTATTAGAATAGAATTTAAAGAAAAAGAACACATCTGAAAATAGCTTTTTAAAAGAAAGCTGTGTTTATTCTACCCTAATATAATCTTCAGAAAAGCAATGTCAAGGGCTTACAAGATGTGACACAGGGCAGTTACCAGCTGCTTCACTTCCAGACAAAGGTTAAAATCTTTTGTCTACTTTTATCTTCCTCCTATCCTTTGTCTCTCAGAGACTGAATTAATATCCTCTATCGTATGTACAGTGTTGCAGGAAAAAAATGAGAAAGGGGCAGAAGTATCAACTTAGTTTTCCTCAGTAGCATAAAAACCTGATAGCAACATGGTTCATAATAAAAATATAATAGTAATGTGTTTTACAAATTTTGGTGTATTTGTGAGGGTCCTATGGATCATCCCACATGTAAAGTTTTTCCTTTTGACATATTACTGAAAGGAAGGACAAGTTATTTAAAACAATATGTGCTTATGTGATCAGTAATTGTATATTTTAAATATCAACATAATGTGATATACATGTATGCAAATGAATTATTTAGGTTCCCCTCCAACTTAGGTAGTCCTTTGTCCTGCGTGGAATGCATGTTTTTTGGGTGTTTATTTTTAATTAACTGTACAACACTATAGGAAACTCCTCAACCCCTTCAGCCATCTTTATCTCTTATCAAAATGGTACTAGATATTTTAATTTTTTAATTTTTAGTTTTTTATATTGACAAAAATTATATGTTTTTGGTATACAATTTGTGCTTGATATAGTAGTAGACATTGTGGAACGGCTAAATTAAGGTAAGTAACACATGTGTTACCACACCATTTTTTGTTGTTGTTGTAAGAACACTTAAAATGGACAAATTTTCATGTATACAATGTGTTGTTATTAACTAGAATAACTGTGATGTATAATAGATTTCTTGAATTTATTCCCTGGGGCTAGACATTTTGTTGACACTATAAATGAGATGAAATTAGTGGTTTGATACTTTGTACTATGGCTTTTAGGAATAGTTTTTCCCCCTGAAGTTATTGGTGTTTAGATATATAGACTGAGTTAAAATGAGTGTAACCATTTTGTGCTGCAAACATGTAAAAATAAAACTTTTTTTAAATATATGGATTGAGATACTTCAAAATATTTCAGAGATACTCTCCCACTCTTCATGGAATGATACAAGAAGCCAGGAAATCCATTTCCCTTCACAGGTACTGTTGGTATGTGATGTTTGACTATGATACGGTCTGGCATTTCCTCAGTTAGAAGATTCTGGTCATTTGATATTGACTGAGAAGCTGATTGAAAAAAGAAAAGAGAGAAGCTAACTGAATTTTACTATTAGAATTCATGTTTTTCTTCAAAAGCTTTTAATGCAAAATGTAGTCAAAGCACTAAAAAAGACAGAGCCCGAGACTTTACCTAGCTGTGGGGGTGGGGAAAGGTTGACTAGGCTACCTGCTAAGACCTGCTTATATTTGTGGCAGAATGTAATTTGAGGACTGCTTTATCTATAATTTGCCACAAATACAGGCATTTAACAATCCGGTACAAATATACTTTCATTTATTTATTTATTTTTTTGGTACCAGGGATTGAACTCGGGTCCTTGGGCTTGCAAGGCAGGCCACTGAACCGCTGAGCTAAATCCTCGGCCCCTTAATGTATTTTCATATCAAATATTCATGACATCAAAATTAGAAATAAATAAGTTTTTCTTTTGAATTATTAAAAAAAACATTCTACATTTCAAGACAACTACTCTTTTCCTTAAAAATAATACCAGTTTTCTGGTGCTATAAATCATAATAACATAAATCTAGCTAATATTTTATAATTACTAACATATTTACCTGACAATATAATGGCTAGCTGGTGCTCTTCCCTTTCAAAATACCTGTACCAATGGTCTATTCCTTTAAATAATTCTTCATCAAAGTGCTAAGAAAGAAGCACTTCTGCTTCTGGGAAGATAGAGTAGATATTCTTCTCCTTATTCCTCTGCCAAGTACAACAACAATACCCATCAAAATAACAAAAACCTAGCCAATTAAAAAAAATAAGAAAAAAAAAACAAAAGAATATTCTGAAATGCGGAAAGAAGGCAGAGCAGCTAACTCAGAAACCTCAAAACCCAAGGAACAACATAATAGTAAATTATTTGGTTTGTCTCTTACCTCATAAATCCCAGATTTGGAAATGAACAAGCCAAAACTCTGGAAACACTAAGAAGCACAGTCATCCCAACCCCAACATAAACTTGCTCTCTCTAGCTAAAGTACCAGTAGAGGAATAGGTAAGCAAGAGAGAAAACTTTTAGAAAACCTCTCTACTTCTGCCAAAGTACATCACACATTTCTACCCATTCCAGCAAAGACTTCCACCCTCACCAGTGTCTAACAAAGAAACACTTTACCCGTGTTTCGAGAAAATCTAGTAGAGATTCAGGACTTTCATCACCACTCAGTGGTAATTAAGACTACCCCTTGGACCCCAATATGTCTGTAGAGGTATAAGTTATACATATATAATGTAGTACCTAGAGCAACCATCAAAAAACTATACCAAGATATATTAAAAAACAATATAAATAAATCTAAGTGGAATTCTAAAAAAGAATCCAGAAACTCATACAACAAGACAGGAAAAAGAAATCAGAGAAATGAACTGGGAAGACAAACAGAAAACAGAACATAAAATAGCAGGATTAAGCCATGATGTATCAATAATTACAGTAGGGCTAGAGGTTTAGCTCAGTGGCACCAGGGCCTGCCTGGCAAGCACAAGGTCCTGAGTTTGATTCCCGGTTCCAGAAAAAAAAAATTACATTAAAGAGGAACAAGGGAGGGGAAAGGGGACAGTGAATGAAAGGAAAAGGAACAAAACAGAATGAAAAGAAAAATAATGGAGATAAAGCTTTTATAAATAAGGAGGGGAAGGAAGGTTGAAGGGAGGAGTGGAGAACGGGGAAAAAAGAAGAATCAAGATGTATTATGTAAATGTACAATTTCCTATAATGAATGTGATCATTATGTATATCAAAAGTGTACCAATAAAATTAATTTAAAAGTAACTATATTAAATGTGAATGGTTTAAAGATACCATCTAAGAGAGAAATTGCCACAGCATATTAAATACATGGTCTAATTATGTACTGTCTATAAGAAACTCACCTGAAATATAACTATGGAAAGGTGAAAGATAAATAATGCAAAAATAATAAGCAAACAATCAAAATAAGACAGGAGTGGATATATTGAAAGTCTATAAAATAGACTTTAAAGCTAAGAAAATTATAGACACAAGAGGTACATAATGATAAAAGGTCAATTTATCAATAAAAGCTGCTAATCATAAAGGTGTATGTATTAAACAACATAGCTACAAAATATATGAAGAGAAACACTGATAGAACTGAAAGGAGAAGTAGACAAATTAGTAATTATAGGTGGAGAAACAATTTGAGGATACTAGTGAGGTTTTCCAGATCTGGCTTTGAAAATCATGAAAAAACCAAGTTAATCACTTGTCCTTGAGACATAGTATACCACCTTCAATTTAAAGGAGGAGAGAAATATTTTGGCATATGGTTACAGTCCAGGCTCCAAGGCTGAGATCGCATGTAAAGGAGCGTAGTATAGGAAAAGCTACTCACATGTGATGGCCATGGAACAGCAAGAGAAGGGAGTAGCCAGGGAGGGAGATACACCTGTCCAGGTCATGCCCCCTAGTGACCTGCCTTTTCTGCCCAGGCCTTACCTCCTAACAACACACTCAGCCACATACTCATCGGTGGATCGATCTGCAGATAAGGACAGTGCCCCTATGATCCTATCATCTTCCAAACACATAAGGCTTTTAGAGGACATATCTAGAGCTCAACCATAAGAGTTCCCTGCTGCTAGCTGTGCATGTTGTGCTGCCGAATCAAAGAAAGTGCATAGTGAAAGCCTACATGCCCTTGTAACATGATGTATCTTTGGAAAGAAGCCCTGTAGGTCCTCAGTATCAAGTCAAGTATTTTGATGAGTAACTTGAGGGACTGTTCCATGTTCTTAGATAAATGGTGTGTGGAATAGAGAGAACTAAAATTCTCCTGGGTGTTCTAGAGTGTTTGGATCCAAAGGATCCTTCAGGTTCTTCATTTTGGCTGACCTCCAAATCCAGTAGTGGCTCCAGGGGTTTCTTTGCTTGTTGAAGTGACTACCCAAAGTAACTCTCCCTCTGAGAGTGCAAGTGGTAAAATCGGGCAAATCTCTTTTGGATTTAACAAGACTTTTATACAAATTAAACCTGTAGCATTCGGCCTAAAACAATGCCACTCTATCTATTAAAATACGGTTCCAACAGAAGAAGGGTCGTGGTTTGGAGGCAATGGAATATTTAGCACATACTTTTTGCCTGTTTGCTTTTTCAACTCTGGGGTATATGCTCTTACTAATTTGCCTTGTCTGTCCTATTGTCTTGAACTTCTGCATCAAAAAGTATGATGCACTAGGTTGGAAAGGGTAACCTTAACAAAAAATGATTCTATCCTTGGTAACGTCTTGGCCCAATTAACTTCTGCTGTCTCTATCTTTTCTTGAAAATTTGACTCATTAGGATTTTTGCTTTATCAATTCTCTTATTTACTGAAATTTAGAAGGCAGAGGTTAAAGAGGAAAGGTTTTAAACTTTGAATTCCTATTGTTTGGGGTCTAGCATATTGGAAGTGAATGGATAAGGTTAAATATTTATTTTCACTTTAAGAGATTATTCTTATTTTTCTTATTCTATCATCATTCAGATCTTCTATAAGTTTGTATGTATCAAAATTGCTTTGTATTACAGAATTCTTCAGGAATGAGTAAAGTTTTGAATGGCATTTAGCATTCATAATGCATAATGCACACGTAGGTATTGAGTCATTTTTTTAAATGATAAAGCTCCTTAGGATGTGGGGTGAAAGAGCTGTTCCTAACAGAAAGTTCTTGCAAATAAAACTTCAGAAACAATAACTACATACAGTGTTTATTTATAAACTATAATCCCTTGAGGATCTTATGTTTAAATAATATGTGAAGCAAATGAAAAGAAAAACAGAAGTGAGGACTTGTGCCTTCTCAGTTTACTTTTTCACTCTGTACTCCCAGGCCGGAAGCCTCAATTTTTTAATCAAGAGGTTTTAGAAGCACTTCCTTTTGCATTTCCTGGACAATCTATCACTCAGTGACTCAGAGAGGTGGGGTGTGCAGGGAAGGCACACGGGGTTGCTCTAACTGAGAACAAGATGACATGATGTCACAGAGTCAGGTCCTTGTGATGCGTCATCCACACACTATTACCAAGTATCTCCTGTCTTGATTCTGCATCTCAGAAGATGCTTCAAAATGCTAGAGGGAAAAATCTGTCTTGTGGAATTGCCTTCCACAGGCACAAAATGAAAACCAATTTTATGCTTTGGAGGCACCTTTACTCCCAAAAGATCCCAATGTACTCAGCTGCTGCCCCAGGAGTATTAGTCATACATCTCCGGACGTTGCCTCCTCTGTGCCAGAAAAGGCAGGCCTCTCTGAGGCAGCCCCTTCTGCAATGGGCTTTATTTTGAGTGAGGAATTAAATAGTATTTCTAATTAAAACAATAGGAGAAATCATAAGGAGGTAAAACATAGTTTCACATACTGGAATTTGACACAGTGGTTAATCATCTTTCTTTTTTAGAGGACTGTGTTGATTAAGGGGAAAGCACCCACCCTTTTTTGTCAAGGATATAGTATGAAATTCACATTGTGTTGGAAAAAGATGAATGGGTCAGTACCTCAGTTGGAATAAAGTAGACAGTAGTCAGTAATGAGGAGAAGAAACTAGTATGTTTAAATCAATGAGAATGCTGTTAGGCCATCAACTGAATGAGAATGTGTGCTCTATGTGTTAGAAATACTTGTTAGAATTGAATTGGCCATCAAAAGACAGTTTTCTCTTGAAGCTCCTTAATGTCCACCATCTTAAAGATGGAGGCTCCTTAGAGACTATCTGCTCCCATCTTTTGCATTCAGACTGAATGTTAAAAAGGCATCTCAGAAAGATGAAAATCCACTCTACTTAATAAAAGAACTCCAGGAAAGGAACACCACCAAACAAAGGCAACATATCATCAAAGTTCAATCTAAATCAAATGACTCAAATTTCAACTAAAATCGGGCTTTTCTTGTTTTTCAGTTAGAAGAGATGAGATGTAGCTTTCCATTGTGTGAAAACCATTTCCACTCTTGAAAGACATTGTCACAAGGCTCTTTTGCTAAACTCAACAATCCACTTCCTAAAGGTTTTTCTAAGTTTTATTTCTCAATTCTGACCTGTGAAGGTGAACATGAAGCTTTGATACTGAATAGGAGAGCAGTTGAAATCTGCCAGAACTTCAGTTACTTAAAACATTTTTACCATTATATTCATTCCAGGAATCCACAGAACCTTTTACTGAGGAGATGGCAGAGAGCTGAAGAGCTAACAGAATAGACAAAAGCCAACAATATCTTTGAATTTGCCTGTCTGTGTAGGACAAAAACCAGTGACTTTTGAGCTTATGACAGGAAATGTAGCACAAAAGCCATTTTGACTGAATTGAGTTTCTAAGTGGCGCCTGTCAGAGGTGCCTCCGAGCATAGCATTATAGGAGATACTGGCTGGTGCCTGTTCTCTTAGTTCAGCCACAGGCAGTGCACTTCAAGCATGGCTGCTCCTGTTTTCCTCTCAGGTCTAGTACCAAATGGCAGTCCCACAGGTATATTTCCCACATGAGGTTAGGATTAATAGGATAATTGTCATCACTTCATAAATTTGGATTGCAGAGGCTTGTGATTCCTCTTTTGCACTCTGTTCATGATTCAGATAAGTTCAACTAGGCCGATGGTGCTGCTGCCTTCAGCTTGTTTCTCCTAAGAGTGAGTATCTGTGTTAAAGGTAATACCAACTGTTATTAATTTGGTCAATTTTAAAACTAGTAAAAATAGTGAAATTATTTGTCTAAACAACAAAAAGTTATAAAAAATTTAAAAACCAAGTACCTAAATAAGATAAAGTATACTTTTCACTAGTTTTGAGCTCATTTCAATTTCTGCTTGGGTTAATCTTAATTCTAAGAAGATATTTGAAACACTAATTCCACAAATCTGCTTTGAGGCATCCTCCTGTATGTGTGAGGCACTGACTTTGAAATAACGAATGACTCAAAGTTGATTATTGTCCACCAACATCTTAGATTTGCAGGAAAGAGGCTGGAGATTAGGGGGTGGCAACCTGGCTTGGGAAAGTTGGCATGACCTGTTAATTAAAAAGTTCCAGGACGTATGTGCACAACAGTTCCCAAAGCCCTGACCATAGAGCTACTCAGAGAGGGCTGTCTTCAATTCTTTTCCGGATACCTGGAGCAGTTTTTAGATAGTGTTGGCCTGAGGAATGGGAGATATAAAAGACAGCCACCATTAAGGCATGCCAGGGAAAGGGAGGGCAGACCCTTACCTCTTTCAGTGGCTTGTCCTGTTGTGTACAGAATGTATCTCTTTTCTTGCCTTTAGTTGGCTTGAACTTGCTCTGCAGAGCATGTTTCTGTTCTTTCCTTACATTTAGTAAATCTAAAAGCTTGCTACCTTATCTTGACTAATTGTTTAGGAAAGAAGGAACCTAGAAACTACCTCTAGGAGAAGGCTCCCGTACTCCAAAACTTGATCACAGGAGCACAGTCTCTTAATGGATTGCAAACGTCTTCTAAAAATTGCATTTGTTTCAGGATGTGATACCTGAAACGATGGTACTTAGGGTCTGGAGTTTCTGGGAATTTCAGAGCAGAAAGGATGCTATTGTGAGGCCCTTGTGAGTAGCAGGGGAATTAAAATTTAAAATGTACAAGGTGAAAGGAGAGCTTTTTCAATTACTTGCCTCCAGTTCTCTCCCCCGCCCCTTTCTGGCAGGGTATCACTGTGTAGTTCAGGCTGACTCAGACTCACGGTGTCCTCCAGGCTGGCCTCAGACTCACAGAGACCCTCCTCCTTCATCCTTCCAAGTGCTGGGATTATAGGCAAGGCCAACATTTCTTGTCAAGCACTTGCTTCCAGTTCTTGTAAGAAAAGTGCAGTTTGTTCCCCCTTTGCTTTATGATTAAACAGAATTGTGGGTTTTATCTCAAGTCTGAGACACATGCTTTACTTTTCTTTTTGCAGAGAACAATTTACCTGGTAGCTTCTGAGTCACTCGAGCTCACTCAAACTTTCTCGCTCCTTCTGTCGGATGATCAGTTAAGTTTTTTAGTGATTCTCTTACCTGCATCTTCTAATTCGCTGCAATTTTTGTAGTGTGGCTGTTAAGAGGGTTTACTCATATTTTCAAATAATTATTTATTAAATTGTGCCTTCTTATTAAACTTTCAAGATATAGGTATGAGAAGGAAAAAAGTCTATAGTCAATTTATATTTTGGTGGACTATGCCAGGCTACATATTTCTATACATAAATTTGATTTGAAAATATAAGATAACATATTTTACATACTCTTGTTTTTCTACTCTATTATTTTTGGGGGGGAGCAAACAAACAAACAAAAATGGCTGGGGATTTAGCTCAGTGGCACCAGGGATCAAACTCAAGACCTTGCAGGCACAGTGCCACTGAGCTAAATCACCAGCCATTTTTGTTTGTTTGTTTGTTTGAGACAGGATCTCACTATGTAGTACAGGCTGGCCTAGAACTCAGTGTAAGTAACCCAGGCTGGCCTTGAACTCATGGCAATCCCCCTACCTCAGCCTCTCAAGTGCTGGGATTACAGGAGTGTGCCCCACACCCAGCTACATTGCATCTTAAGCATTCTTCACAGTGTGATACTCTCCTCAGAATTTTTTTTCCTTTTTTCTACTCATCCTCAGAATCTTTGTTTTAATTGTGTTATAACCTTCCATTAAGTGGAGTCACTTTATTTATTTATTTATTTATTTATTTTGGTACTAGGGATCAAACTCGGGACCTTGTACTTGTGAGGCAGGCGGCAGCACCACTAAGCTAAATCCCTGGCTGGAATCACCTTATTTTTAACTATATTCTCTCATAGAGACTTTTAGTTTGTCACTATTATAAATAAGAAAAGTATTGCCGTGCAGATTATTTTAATCTAAAGTCAAAATTAATTCATTAAACACTCTTCAACAAGACCAGGTTTAAAAATACAACTTTAAATTATTCTTGTAACCCAGGTATAAATTCCTCTTGATCATACATTTTTTTTTTTGAGTTTATTGGTACACTTTAGGTATACAGTACAGTGACATTCATTATTGGGATCTTGTACCTTTACATGACAGGTCTTGGTTCTCATTTTTTCCCCTTGTCCCTACCCTCCCTTTACCCCTTCCTCCCTCCCTGTTTACAAATACTTTATTTCCATTTTTTCATTTTCTCATATTTTTTTCTTTTCCCTTATTTCCTTTCCTCTACCCTTCCCATTTTCCCTACACCTTTAGCCCTTTTCTTCCTATTTCACATTGTCAATTATCTTATTAGGATCTTATGTACTATTATAGTTTTCCACACCAGAGAAACTGTTTGGTATTTACACATGTGGCTTATTTATTTCACTTAGGAGTTGATCATACATTTGAACATACTATTGAATTTGATTTGCTAAGATTTTGTTGTGAATTTTCTCACCTATATCCACGGAGAGATGTTGGTCAAGGGTACAAAGTTTCAATGAGATAAGAGGAATAAATGTTTGAGATTTATTGCACATCATGATGACTACAGTTAATAATGTAATATATATTTCAAATTTTATGGGAGTAAATTTCAAATGTACTCACTTAAAAATGATAAGTATGTGACACAATGAGTATATTAGAATCTTTTAATCACTTGATATTATGTATATATATACAACATATTTCATAAATATTTATAACTTGTCAATTAAAAAACCCTAATAATTGTAAAGGTGCAAACATTCCTGAAACTTTCCAATCAAACTGTATGCCTCTCTCTAGATCACTGCCCTCTTCTATCCTTGCTGCTCCTGTAAGTTTCTCCTTCCTTCTATAAACTCAGTCATTTCTTCTATCCTGTGTTCTTCTGGAAATAGTTCAATCACCCATATGTTCATGCTCCTAACTGAAGCGTAGACTTTGGAAACTGTCCAAAAAATTTACCTCAAGCTCCCTGGAAATAAATTAGATCTAAACTATCGAGTTTAATGTGCATCGAGGATCATGTCATTTGGCAGTAACTGGATACATTTTGTTGGGAAGGGGGCATTAGCATTCTGCTTATAAGGTTGCACATGGGAAGCTTTCCCACAATGACTACTACAGACAAGGATCATGTCACTGCCCTACTGTCTAGACTTGTAGGAAGAAGCTCTCTTGTGCAAATTGTTCTCCACATACATGGCTCTCACATTAAGCAGGATCAAGAAATGAAAGTAGTTTGAGGAGAGTTAAAGGTAGCTATACATGAGTAAAATTATGATTTTACCTAAGGGAGAATTGTGTTTAGGTTAATTGTGTGAGGGTAATTGACTCAGTAGAAATAATCAGAGCTTTATGAAAGATAGCTAACTCATCAGCACATTCATCAACATTCCTAAGGCATCTTTACCTTGTCCCAAAGTTTTTTTTTTTTTTTTTTTTTTTTTTGCTTTGGCGGTTTACATAAGCCAATCTCAACTCTCCTCTTCTTTGGCTTATATAGTCCCAATTATGTAGTTATTTGTGTCAGTTTTCACCAGCCATTCTAAGTGTTGCCCTGAAGTGGATTCTGTGAAACCCTGAGGAGGAATTGGTGGGTGAAATCAGACTTCAGGCCTGTGACCATCTGGGTTAGGATGAGGAGAACTTGATTTGATGAATGGAGTAGAGATGAATGGGTCATGTGATGGTACAAGGCTGAGAGTGGAGTAGTAGTTGTTAGTTCCTTGTTTGTATGTTATATTTTTGTAAAACAGGAAAAGATGTCTAGAAAGAGCAGTGGGGAGGAGGAAGAATGTCCACTTGTCTTCATAGTGTGTGGGAAACAAGTGAAAAAGTCACTTCTACTTGAGGTTGAGGCCTTCATGAAAAATAATATTGATACCTATCAATAAATACTTACTGAGAACCTTTAATATTGCCAAATCCTGGGCCTAGGGCAGGGAAAGCAATGTTTCCATGCAATTAGGATTTTGGAAGATAAACGTGTTACAGAACCAAAGCCAGTGCCCCTGTGAGCCAGCTGTCAGCCAGGCCGTAGAGGGTTAGTGAGGTGGAGGCAGAAATCTTTGATGTTTGAGGGTATGGAGTGATTCATTTATAGTACACAGGGGTCCAGGGTCAGAGGGGAGAGTATTGACAGTGAGGAAATGGTAAAGGTCAAGGAGCCCAGGAAGTCTTTTTCTCTCTCTCCTTTCTTGTCTCTGTTGCTTCTGCAAGGGCTTCTTGCTTCTTTTCCCCATGTTGACATTATCGACTGCTCAATAGCTATCTTCACTCTTTTTTGCCTCTCTTCAAGAGATCAGCCCACACTGAGACAGGAAGGTGGGTCACAGAGTATAAATATGTCTAGGATGCTTAGCTTGGCACAGCATATTTTTCAGAGTGGTGGATTGTTGAGAAATAGGTGGGTAACCTAAAATGTATCTTCACTGGGCCCCTTTTTAGTCTAGGGGTTGGAGAGAAAGTTGAAGTTGTGAGCCCTCCTATGAGGAGTTTGTATGAGGGCAGATGCTAGAGTTAAGACTTTCCAGTTCATTGATTGTCCACTCCAGACAACACCACAGGCAGAAAACTGACAACTATTCTGTGCTTAAATAAGATTAACCTTACTGATAAAGAGACAGATCTATTGCAAAGAAACAACTTTGGCTTTCCTTCTCCTCAGGAGGTCATTACTAATTGACAGCATGTTTTAACTCATAAAGAAAATTTAAAATATATTTGATCTAGATGAAAAATTAATATAAATCTAAATCACAAAGTAATATTTTATTATGTTCTCTAAACCACTAAGATTGACATTTATGAAATTCTCATCATCTCATTGCACAAGAGTCCTCTTTGTTTTTTAAGACATGTTTCAGTGTCCAAAGGCAAATCTTATGCAACTGCTGGCATCCCTGAGTTGCTGGGCCTGCATTAACTCTCCTCATTTCCTGGTGCCAACATCAAGATCATCCTTGTTATTGATGATGGCAGGTTTGGCCTTTGGTGTCTGATGGATGGAGCCTCTGCCCAGGTTTATAGATTATGATTTCAATCGGACACAGTAAAAACTGAAGTATCTGATGGTTTCTTGGCTTGACCCTCCTTGCTTGGACAGGCCTAGCAACAAAACAAGAGCAAGGGGCAGAGGTAAAAAATCAATATGCATCTCTGTACTCATTCTATTCATTTATCAATTCATGTTTTCAACAAGATATTGAAGCAACATCATGCATAGTAATGATACATCAATCTGGTCCCTATCTTCAGGGAGCAGTGTCCACCACCATGATGAATCCTTGGGTAGAGAAGTAGAAGTATTGAGAACCTAGGAAACATGTTGATGGATCTCTAGGGAGCTGAGACAACTCCTAGGACAGATGGGAAGTATGAACACCTATCAGCAGGTGAGGAAAGCATGGAAATCTTGTTCTAAGTACAAGACACAGCTCCTTTGGAGAGAGGAGAGCAAAGAATGTTAGAAGATCTCTGGAAGCTCAGGAGCACTGATGTGGCCAAGGCCTGGGCTGGAGCAAGAGCCTGCACCTCTTCCCAAAGGTAACCACTGAAAAGTTTTAGGCAGCAGAGGACTTCCCCTTCCCTTAGCATTTCTGGCTCCTTCTATAGGACCACAGAGGTTTTATACTAACCTCACAAGTACACTCTTAAAAGCATTCCTTGGCCCATGTTCATTTTACATGTATGCATGGATTAGATTAAAATGAAGAAAATTTGTGTGTCTGGTTTTGTCTTTGCCGAGGACATTTCCCAGAGACTTTTCTTAAAACTTTGAGTTCCTTCAAACCCTTGAGACACAAGTCTTGCACTCCTCTACAGCTCAGTCTCTCAATGCAGCAATGGAGTGAGTTCTATAGAAGTCTATGACATATTTTTGTCTCTTCTTGCTTGATAGGAGCTGAGTTACTTGCCCTATGAGGTGCACAGGAATTAATGTCTTTTCTGCACAGTCTACACATAGTACTGAGACAGGTACCCAAAGCACAACTGTTACAACAAAACTGCTGAAGGATCCCTATGGGGATCAATCTGCTGGATGTTTACTTGGGTACCAAGAGGTTAATTCTTCTCTCTTGTGCTGGTTTACTCTGTGCTTCTACTCAGTTGGCCCTCTTGCCTTATCTTATCTCTTGAGTCAACAGGAAAATGATTAAAGGAGATTCTAGGTATGTCACCCGAATCAGTTTATTCATCCATTTATGCTGGATGTACAGAGGACAAGGTTAAATCTCATTTAATAAAAAATTTTGTTTCTGACTTTAATCTCTCAAGACCAGAGGTGTTGATGATGATTCAGACAACATGGTCCCTAACGTTGAACAACTTGGAATTCCAGATCTGCCACTTCCTGACTGTGTGAGTGTTTGGTAAATAATCCCTTAGGTTTTTCAACAGAGTGGGGGCAGGAGAGGATTCAATAAAAGATTATAATAAATAATAATTTGATAAATAATTGATAGATAATATTGATATAATAGATAAATAATAAATGCTCAATAAGAGATTGCAATCAATATTCATAAAATTATAAAATTCAGCAAGCCATCATTGGTATAACGACCAGTGGTGGAAAGCAAAAGCTTTAAGAACGGAGAACTCACATCCCCTAGAATGTTAAATGTCCCTGCAGGGTAGAAGAGAGAGGACCCTTCCCTCCTATGCTGACACTTCTTTTCACACCCGTCACGTGCTGTGCCATCACTGTGAAGGATCTCAGCACATCAGAAGGACGTGTCTAAGGCAAGTCAGAGTTATGTAGCCGTGAACCCTCCAGAGGTTGCTGGAGATAAAAGGGTGAATCCAGACACGAAGCCCATCAATGCTGCCCTGTTGGATGAGCAGTTTGCTCAGAGAAGACCTCCTCATGTCAGTTTGTTAAACTGGAGCTTGCTGCTCCACTGGGCTGATCTTTGTGTCCTTCCCAACTTTATCTGTTGAAGCCTAATCACAAAGGCTTTAAGAAGTGACTGAGTTGTAAGGATAGAGCTCTCAAGAGGATGAGTGTCCTTACAAATGAGACCTGAGGGTGTGTTTTTGTTTTGTTTTGTTCTTCTTCCACCATTAAAGAACACAACTGGGAGTGGTAGCCCATGCCTGTAATCCCTGAAAATGCTGTGGTAGTGCCTGCAGTGGGAGTCTGAGGCAGGAGAATTGCTGTGAGTTCGAGACCAGCCTGGGCTACATAGTGAGTTCCAGGTCAGTCTCAACTACACCATGAGTCCCTGTCTCAAACAAACAAACAAACAAACAAACAACAACAAAAAGAAAGAACAGAGAAGGCGCCCCCTATGAAGAGAATATACCAAGTTTGCTGGCTCCTTGATCTTGGATTTTGCAGCCATCAAGACTATTAGCAATAAATTTATTATTTACAAACTATCTAGTCAAAGGTGTTTTGTTACAGCAGCAAGAATAGACTAAGACAAAAAAGATTAACACAGGAGTGCCATTTATTGAAGGATAGCTTTAACTCATACTTCCAAATTATTTTTTACCATCATTATCATAGCTAAATAGATAGTTTTGTTTATATTTTAAGACAGCAGTTTTAATTTTAAAACCTATTTCAGTCAGGCCAGGTGCTCTACAGACTACATCCTGACTGCTCCAGCTAGGATAGGGACCTGGTCATCTGTGAGTGGTCTTTGACTTGCAGGGATCATGAAGATGAAGAAGCAACACATGCACCACAGCTCTGCAACTCCCCTGCTGTCTGGAAGAGAAGGAAGCTGCACAATTCAGCAACAGCTCTGAGTCTTTGCTGCTGCTCCACCACAAGAGCCCTTTTTTAGAAGAATGCATTCAAGGTGCCAAGAATGGCTGGGGAGGAAAATAACCGGGAAAAAAATCCTTCTTCATCTTGGCAAATATCCACAGAAGATGACATTCAGGACAATGGTATGAAGTTCCTGAAGTTTCACCCTGTGGGTCCATCTTTGCTGAAATTTCCAGCTGTCAAGACCATGCTGGCATGAGATAAATGAAGTAAAATATGCCAGCTCACCTAGTCCTTGAGGCTGGAGTCTGGACAGAGGTCACTCAAGCCTGCTGACCATGTGTTCATGTGTAATCCTGTGGGGAAGGCAAAAAACAGAGCCAGCTGGAAAGATCCATCACCAGCTGCATCTGTTCATCAACAAATGTTTGATGCCCACAGTGTACCCAACTCTGAGATGAATAGTATCTGAGACTAGAAAGAGGAGAGTCTCTGTTCCTTCTCCCAGACTCAGGCATGAAGAGAAGTGGACTGTTTATTCACAGGATGGGGATCAGGTAGGATTCAGGGGAAGCAAGGGTACCCATCCCAGCTTTCCCAAAAGATGATGCTTAAAATGCGGCTTTGAGTCTCATCAAGCCAAGTAGCACCTCTCCACACACAACAAAGAGAAACATGGAAGTCCCAACCTCTACTGCCTCCAAATGTGACTTTTTTTGGAATTATAGTCTTTATAGAGGTAATAAAATTAAAATGATGTGGTTAGGGTACGCTTTAACCCAAAATGACTGGTATCCATACAAAAAGGGGGCAATTTAGGTACAAAGACAGCCCGACACATTATGGGAGCATTATGATATCCAGACGTTCCCCCCAAAGCCTTATGTGGTCAAAGGTGGGGCTTTTAAAGGGTAATTAGGTTAGGGGGTTGTTAGGAGGTAAAGCTTGATAAGAAGAGGCAGGTCACTGGGGAGTAGCCTGGCAGGGTTCATCTCTCTCCCTGGCTTCTCCCTTCACTCTCTGCTTCTTGGCTGCTATGAGCACCTTTTCTTCTGCTGTGCCCCTCTGCCATGCTGTACTGCCTTAGAGCTTATGGAGCATGGAGTGAAATTTCTACACACTGGGAGGCAAAATAAACCCCTCCTTTAAGTTTCAGGTGCTCACTATTGTGTCTCAGCAATGAGAAAAGTGACTAAAACAAGTAGAATGTCATGTGAAGGAAGTAGCAGAATCTAGGAGACATGCCTAGAACAGGTCTTCTCCCAGCACCTCTGGTGGGAGCATGGCTCTGTTGATACCTTATTTTCAGACTTCTAGTCCTGAGAATTAGAAGACAACAAATTTCTGTTGTTTGAATTTACCCACCCTGGGATATGTTGTTAATAGCAGAAACTAGGAAATTAATACAAGGACTCAGGGGCTGTCCGGGGTGGGAAGAGAGCAAGGGCTTCCCTAGCCCAGGCGTAGAGGCCGGGACCACAGCACTCTGTTGGTATATCTGGGCCATGGGAAAAGGCAGGTGGGACTGTGGTCATCATTCAGGCTGGAGATATTGGGTCGTGGCCTGTGAGTGGCCTTTGACTTGCAGGGATCATGAAGATGAAGAAGCAACAAATGCACCACAGCTCTGCAACTCCCCTGCTGTCTGGAAGAGAAGGAAGCTGCACAATTCAGCAACAGCTCTGAGTCTTTGCTGCTGCTCCACCACAAGAGCCCTTTTTTTAGAAGAATGCATTCAAGGTGCCAAGAATGGCTGGGGAGGAAAATAACCAGAAAAAAAATCCTATTGGAGATATTGGGTAGGGCTGGAGTCCCGCTCTGCTGTGGTTTGAATGTCTTTGTCCTCACAAAAATACATGTGAACTCTCCAGTGTGCAGAGATGAGGTCTTTAAGAGACTATTAGAGCAGCAGGGATCTGCCTTCATGAATGAATTAGTGCCTTATAAAGAGGCTTGTGGGGACAGGTTCACCATTTCACCCCCTTCTGATGTGTGAAGACAAGGCACTTGGTCCCCTCCAGAGTGTGCTGCCAAGTTGGAGGAAAAGAACAACGCTCACCAGTTCTAGAATTTGCTAGCATTTTCATCTGGAGCTGTGCAAAGTTAAGGGCCTTCAGAGTTTGAAAGTTGGTGAAACTTGTTAATGGAAGGATTCTACATGGGCCTCTGTCCATATGAGTAACTTCAGAGACTTTCCCAGTTCTTTGCTGGTGTGGACAGAATCACCCGTGAAAGGTGTGGGAAGACAAAAGTGAGGTCCCTCTGAGATACTCCTCCTAGCTACTATGATCAGTGGGATCATGTTGCCAGCTGAAAAGAGTCCCTTCTCCTTCCCCATGGCTGGAACCCTGACAGCAATCCTGGGGTCACATCTGATGACTGAGAGCTACTGCTCAATCCTGCTGACCCAGGGCTGGAAGGAGCTGTACAATGTGTTTGTTCATGGGTTGACCTTTGGGGAACTCTGTCTAGAGATCCAAGTCAGCTTGCCAGTCTGAGCCTAAGTAATTCCTAATTCAAACGCTCCATTTCTCTGATTTCATGGATTTACACTGCACTTCACCCCTGCAGCCATGAGGTGGAAAGACCTCAGGCTTGGAATGCAGAATGCTTACTGGGTCTGACTGCCACAGATGTTCTGAGCGGGTGGCTTCCTTTCACTTAGCCACCCTGTGCCTCAAGTGTCCTCTCCTCCTCATCAGTCACTACTGCAGAGGTTGGGGAGGTGTTAAAGAAGATGATACAGATGCTTTGAACTTTCGAAAGGAAAGGCACCCAACTGTACATTTTATTATGTGATTAGCGTTATTATTAAAATCTTCCCTGCTGAAAGACTGCTGCATTATTTGCAACTCTTCTGGGAGGTCATTCATTCTCGATACAGTGGACCCTTGACTTATGAGCTCAATTAATTTGTGAGGGCTGGTTAAAACTCAAGGTCAATTGAAGACTCAGGCTCCTCTCAAAGTTTCTTTCCTGCATACAGGCAGATCTCAGTATCCTTAGAGAGACATTGGCCCAGGATTTCTTAATTAAGCTTGTACAGGAAAGAATGTTGTACTGTTCCTTGCAGAACTCTTTAAGAGTTAAATATGTGTCTGAGACCATCTGGAAGCATAAGTAGCCAGTATTCAGGTTATAATTCAAGACTTTGGTCATAAGTTAAAACTAAAATGTAACTGTACTGTATAGCTAAAATGTACCAATAAACTCAATAAAATAAAATAAAATTCTGGTCATAACCCAAGTTGTTCATATGTCAGCCTGGTAGTAACTTGAAAGTCCACTGTATTTGAATTATTTCTCCTCGTTTCTCTCCTTTGAGACTTACTTTTAGGCCTAGATTACAGTCAGACCTGTTTTCCCCCTTTTTAAAAAATGATTCTTGTAGCATTCATTGTGCTTTTATTAAAGAACATATTCACTTTCCTGCCAGCCTGAGCTGTGTGCCTGGTATCTCTCCCAGCAGCTGCTGGCTACATTCTAGGAGGCTACACTCACCTCCCTGTCTCATAGCTATGTGAATTATGCTCTGCTCAGGACCTGCAGGCCCAAGCTACATTGTGCACCTTGAATCTACCTCCATCACTTGTAGCAGTCTCTCATCAGACCCGCAGCAGGTAAAGTGTGCAGCAGATCAAAATCAAAGATACTTTTCAGCAAGCCTTAGCTGCTGCAGAAGATAAACTTGTAGTAGTTGATTTCTCATGACACAAGGCCTATGGCACAGGCCTTGCAAAATGATTAAGCCTTTCTTTCATTGCATGTCTGAAAAATATTTTAACATGTTGTTCCTTGAAGTAAATGCGGATGACTGTCAGGTGGGTGAATTTCTGGCTCTAATAAGGAAAAACTGAAGTAACCACTAATAAATTTGTCTAATGGTGTTTTCTGAAAAACAACCAGGTATTGGCCGTTTAAAACTTTTAATTTTTTATTTATGAAAAGTATGAAGTATGGAAACTATATACCCAACTGCCATCTGGTTATAAATGTTCATAAAATATTAATTCTACCATTAAATAAAAAGACTTGCAGGTCAGCCATTTACAATGAGAGAGAAGGACTGAATTCCTCATTAGAAAGTGCTCAAAAGGATACAGGAAAAGCTTCCTTACCATTAATGGCAATCAACCTTTGCCAAGTGCAAATGGGACACAAGGCTTGGTATAACCCAGAGAGTGACAGCCTCATGATAATCCAAAATTCTGGGCCATTGACCAAATAAAGGAAGGAATAAAGTTTCTGATCCTCAATGAACTGTTAGTTTTGGGTGCCATGATTTTCAACTCTGTATCTATGTAATAAGCTTCCTAATCCTGGGAACACAGAATCTGCAGGGTTAAGTCCAGAAACCTGTATTTTCAAGCTTCCTAGGGAGATTCAGGTACATGTTTCAGTTTGAGAGCAGCGCTAATGCTCTTGAGCAGTTTCATCATAGACTGAACTGTCAGGGGCGGAGGTACTTATCACTCTCATCTACCTTTCTCTGTGCCCTTTGTGTCTCCCTCCCTCTTCCTTCCTTCCTTCCTTCCCTTTCCTTTCCCCTTTCTTTCTTTCTTTCTTTCTTTCTTTCTTTCTTTCTTTCTTTCTTTCTTTCTTTCTTTCTTTCTTTTTTTTTTTTTTGAGATAGGGTCTCAGTATGTAGTTGAGACTGACCTGGAACTCACTATGTAGCCTAAGCTGGTCTTGAATTCACAGCGATCCTCGTGCCTCAGCCTCCCAAGTGCTGGGATTATAGGCATGGGCCACCATGCTGGCTCTTCCTTCCTTCCTTCCTTTCTTCCTCTTCCCTTCCCTTTCCCTCCCTCCCTCCCTTTCTCTCTCTCTTTCTTGACAAAGTCTTGCTAAATTGCCCATCATGGCTTTAAACTTGCAATCCTCCTGCCTCAGCCTAATGAGTAGCTGGGGTTACAGGCATGTGCCATCACACCTAGCTACCAAGCTCAATCTTATTCACTCATTTGACCAGAATTTTATTGAGGACTGGCTCTGGGTCAGATGCTGTGTCATGTGCTCCATTAGTCATGGCAACAAGCTGATAAGAAGGAAGGATACAGGTTGACTCCTAAGGTCCCATCATCATCGTCATCAGGTTTTCTGCTGGATGAGCGAAGGCCAAGAGCTCTACAGAAGGAGCAGAGTCTGTGTGCCTGGGAACCCAGAGGTCTATATAAATAGGGCAAAGTCATGCAACACCTCCCTCCTATTATTCTTATTTTTTGCCTTCCCTGAAAATTTTATGGAGACAACACTTTCTGAATACTAAAAACATACATGTAGAGCTGGACTGATCTGGGTCCAATGCCACACATGAGGAGGGTGGTACTGGGCAAGTTCCCCTGTAATATGGGGCCTCCCAGGGCAGACAGGGTGGCATGAGTACATGAGTGTATGTGCCATGCAGTAAAATCAGGACCTGGGTATGGGAAGAACTGACAGAGCTTGAATTCTGTCAAGGAAGTCCCAGTAAAGAGAAAATAAGTTTGGATGATGATACTGCCATGCAGAAGTGAAAGCAGGTAATGAGATGACAATGATTTTCAGAGGCTGTTGTTACAGATGGAAAGACCTTTCTTCCTACCCTCTTAGGTTCCATAAGTGGGCCTGTGGGATAAATGGACAACAGGATTATTAATAGGAAAGATATCATTATAGCTTGTGTTTGGGTGCCCCCAAAGCCTCATGTGGTCAATAGGTGGGGCTTTTGAAGGTGGCTGGGATTAAGGATGTGGTGCTGGGCTTCACAGCACTATGTTAGGATCAAGGGTGCCCCACCTTGCATGTAAGTTCTAGTCACTTGGATAGCCCAGATAGACTATAAGGGACAGAAAGAGGGCTGCTGCCATTGCCTGCTCTTGTCACCTGCTACTTCACTGTTGGCTGCCTTCTGCCTGCCCCTCCTGCTCCTCCTCTCTGATGCCTCTCTGCCATGCCACCCTGGCTTGGGGCCCCCTGACTGTGGACTGAAGATTCTACAAACTCTCTGCTAAGTAAGTCTTCCCATTTTTAACTTTGGGTGTTGAGTATTTTGCCTCAGCAACAAGAAAAAGCAACTAAAACAGGTATACAGATTTATTAATTTTAAATATTACATAGATGACAGTGTAAATGGGAAAAAGTGAATACCAAAAAAAAAAAAAGCATTGATATATGAGAGCTTATATGCTGTCCTAATAGGGGAAGAGGAAGGGATATAGACCACTTAAAGGAGGGTAGAAGATTTTTAAGAGAGATGAATGAGCCTTTGTAAGAATAGATAGGAGATATGAGAGTTTGTGACAAAGTATAGCGGGTATGGTGTTGACTTCTGCTGTCCTGTCCTATAAGACTCAATCTTCCTTTTGAAGATGAGACTTTCAGGGATGGGATTGAAGACAATTGAGTTCTTTTGGTGAATCTATCTTTAGGCAGTTGAGAGGGGGTTCAGATAAAGATTCTCCGTGCAAGTGTCTTTAGCTCCAAATGATCAGTGTAGAGAGGCACATTTTGGGGTGGAATGTCCTGAACACCTTCAAGGTAACTCCACTGAAGAAATGCAGGGTCAGTGAAGACTTGACAGCTAGGCTTGCAAAGATCTGGCAACAAGACAAAGGAAGCATCTCAAACTGAGGGCAGAGAGGGTGACCTACATGACCCAAGCACAGTGGGCAAGGGGAGATGGTAGAAGGAAACCCGAGAAGCTAGCCAGAACTGGGTCCTGTGGGGCCTTGAGGCTATAGTGGGGAACTTTATTTTAAATGAAATGACAACTATTGGAGGCTTTTAGATCTCCTGAGCTCCTGCCCCTGGAAAACTACAAAGCTAGGAGGAAAAGGAACTTATTCCTTTCCTTTCTCTGTAGAACTGAGCAACTGTCCATAGGACTGTGTGTATATAGTCAAAAGACGTGTATCATATACAGAGATATATATACATATGAACATATATATGTATAAGTATACATATTATGCTTTTGTCTTTCATTCCCATGCCCTATGAAGCACAGATGTAAAAAGTGTTAGGAGATCTCAAGTGATAGTGTCATGCCCAGATTTTTCTTTTTGATCAGTCTTAGGCCTTCTCTAAGTAGAGGTAATCCATCTCCATAAATGTAGGATTTACATGCTTCCATGTGAAGGGGGAAGCTGACAAATGTACACCTCTTCCATTTATATCATCTTCTGTTCATTCTGTAAAAATTTTGTGATTATTTTCTAGAAGACAAGCATAGTGCCAGAATCTGGGGATAGAATAATGAATACAGTCTCCACTTTTAAGGGGCTGATGGCCTATAGAGAACTCTCATGTAAATATATAGTTAAACATTGTGGATAAATACAATGTCCCTTGGTATCTATGAGGAATTGACTTCAAGACCTTGTGTGGATACCAAAATACGTTACTGTTTGGGCCTGGGATTTAGCACAGTGGCACTGCTTCTGCTTCACAAGTGCAAGGTCCTGAGTTCGATCACCAGTACCAAAAAACAAAACAAAACAAAATATGTCAGTGTTCATATATCTTACATAAATAGTACAGTGTTTGCATATAGCCTATGCACATCTTCCTATATTCTTTAAATCATCTCTAGATTACTTATAATAACTAGTACAGGTAAATGCATTGCAAATAGTTATTATACTGTATTTTTGGGGAGTAATAAGAAAAAAGTCTTGTTCCTATTCAGTTTGGACACATCTTTTCCTCTCTGAATATTTTAGATCTGATGTTTGTTGTACATATGGAACCCGTGGATGCTGAACTTGTAGATGTGGAAGGCAGGCTGAATGTATATGGATAGGGAAGAGTCTTTGGTGTTATGGGAACCAGAGGGGAGAATTTTTACTTCTACTGGGGCTGGGGAGAGCAATTAGAGATGACTTCCCAGAGGAAGGGCTTTGAACTGAGTTTGGAAGGATGGGTGGGGTAGGGAACAAGTACATGGTAGGCAGAAGGAATTAGGGTGAATGACAGGGAGGCATGCAATGCCATGGTCAGTTCAGGAAGCTGTTGTTACGTGTAACAATGCAGATGATGCGTAGGAAAAGGCTGTCTGGACAGGGCATGAAGGCTCTAGAACACCCTAGCAAGAGAGTGGAGCAGGGTTGGAGGGAGAGGATACTACAGGTGAGGGCTCAACAGCAGAATGAAAACAGAGGCCGGGGAACAGGTGAAAATTACTCCTGTGGATAGTCTGCATTTAGATAGGGACACTTTTACTATCTACCTGGCTGAGCCAAGCAGAAGGCTGAAAGTTAAATGGGCTCTAACAGTGAGTTGGAAAGAGCTGAGCATGCTCTGAAATCATCTTTGGTCTTCTAGCTTTGATTATTGTTACAGCACATGCATAGCCAGGAAGGAATTATACATATGTATTTCCCAGTGGCTACTGCTAAGCCAAAGGGAAAAGATCATTTGCATTTCTTAAAAAATTGATTGAGATTCTAAAGCCACACTGGAAAGTTAATAGTAAAAAATGCACAGCTTGAAAGACTTTGCTTTTTGGCATGAAAGTGCAGACCAGATTGACTCTAACTGTGATGCAGTTTTTAATTAAGTGTTTATAATGAGACATTTATAGCCACTCAAGAGGCCTTTTTGGTCCTTTGGGGAAGAGATATGAAGGAGGAGATATCTGTGATTCTAGCAGAAATTAATATATAAACAGACTTCTATGTGCATGTAGAAAGACTAAAATAGGAGGAAGCACTTGGAGGTGAAACTTGTCACACAAATTAAAACTGAATAGAGTGGGGGGAAACTTGGAGAATATACATAGGTGAAGCCTCTTTCACTTTAGAGCTTTTGCTAGCGGAAACCAGCATTCATGCTGATTAGGAAATTAGATAACACCTTCAAGTTAATTAATTCATATTTGATCTGGATTTAATAAGCATCATTTTATGTAAATACCAAATGTTTCCTTAAAGTGATAGAGCTGGAAATCAACTACCATGAAATAGCTGCATCTGTACTTCTTATGGGGTCATTAAATTCAGTTGATGGTTTGATACTAAATTTACAAACACAAGACAGGCCAGTTGGGCAGAGGTTTGGCCAAAACTAGAATCAAATATGTCATTAATTATTGAGGAAAATTATAAAATAGTAGCTAAATTTTGTTCTTCTTGTTTCATTCTTCTAAATACTTGGTTTGAAAATTCATTACTCCTGTGATTTTTACATATGTCTCTCTGAGAATAGGGATTGGTGTCTAATACTTGTGCTTTCTTTGTGCTTGACAAAGTCTTTTGTATTTGACATTTTGTAATTCTTTTTTCTTTTGGTACCTGGGATCAAACTCAGAAACTTTAGCTTGGAAGGTGGGCATGGTGCCACTGAGTTAAATCCCTGGCAACATTTTGTATATTTCTGTTAGGTCTCTGTGGCATACTTCAGTGTGTTGGTTCAGTTCTTTGCAAATGCTACTATGCCTGACTATGCATATCTAAGGTTGAAAGTAAAAACAAAAGAAAAGCATTATTAAAGAAAGCTATTTTAAAATTTTATTTTTAATTGATAAGTAAAATTATATATATTTATGATATACACGTTTTGATATTGTAAAATGGCAATAAATTGTAATTTGTATATGCATTACCATACTGTTAGTCAACTTTCTATTGCTGTGGCAAAATGGCTAAGATAATAAACTTATTTTAAAAAATACATTTTGGTTCTAATTCTGTATCAGTTTCTGAGGTTTCAGTCCATTGTCACTTTGGCCCCACTTGTGGTGGGGAGCAGTGGGTGGTTCTGTTCACATCATTGTAGCTGGAAATGAAGAGAAAGACAGGAAGGAGTTGGAGTTCCAATATTCCTTCCAAGAGCAAGCCCCCAATAACCAAAGTTCCTCCCGCTAGACCCCACCTCTTAAAGATTCCATCACGTTCCAAAAGCACCACAGGCGAAGGACCAAACACATGGGCCTTTGGGGAATACTCCAGATCCAAGCTATGGTACTCAAGTACTTTTTTTTTTGGTAGTAAGAACACTGAAAATCTAATCTCAGCAATTTTCAAGCATACAATATATTGTTACTAACTACAATAGGTATGATATCCAATATATCTCTTGAACTTCTTTTGCCTGAAGTTTTTTGGTCTCCTCAATCTCAACACACTCAAGCCTACAGTAGTTACCATTTTAATCTTTATGAGTTTGAAATTTTTGCATTCTATGTAATATCACATAGTATCTACCTTTCTTTGACTGCTTAATTTAATTTAACACGACATCCTTCAGGTTAATCTATGTTGCCATAAATGACAGGATTTCCTTCTCTTTGAAGAATGATTAATATCTCATTGCATGTATGTACCACATTTTCTTTATCCATTCATATGTTGCTGGACATTTAGGCAAATTCCATCTATGTGTTGGCTACTGTATATAGTGCTGCAACCATCACAGGAATACATTGAATCTGTAAGTTTCTTTGGGTAACGTGGATATTTTAATAATATGAATTCTTCCAATCTGGGTACATAGATATTTCCCCATTTATTTCAGCAACATTTTATAGTTTTCAGAGTACAGGTTTTTTACTTCCTTTGTTAAATTTATCCCTAAGGAGATTTTTGGGGGGTGTGGCTGTCATAAATGATATTTTCTTGACTTCTTTTTCAGATAGCTCACTGTTAGTGAGAGGAGAAACACTGTTGATTTTGTATTCTGCATCTTTATTGAACTCATTAGTTCTAACAGTTTTTTCTTGTGGCTATTTTTGGAATCTTTAGGATTCATGTAAGATAATGTTATCTACAAACAGATAAATTAACTTTTTCCCTTCCAGTGTGGATGCTTTTTATTCCCCTCTCTTGCTTAATTGCTCTAAGACTTCCAATACTATGCTAGTAGGAGTGGCAAGTGTAGACATCATTTTGTTTGTGATCTCAAAGGAAAAACTTTCTATCATTGAATATGATATTATCTATGAGCTTGTGATTTATGACTTTGACTTGAAGTACATTCTGCTATACCAAATTTTCTGAATTTTTTTCATGAACGAATGAATTTTGAACATAATTTATACATCTATTCAAGATGATCATATGGCTTTTGTTCTTCAGTTAATTTTGTAGGTTCTACAAGTTTTTTTTCAGCTTTAATTGAGTTTATTGGTACATTTTAGGGATTCAGTACAGTTACATTCATTGTTGGGATCTTGTACCTCTACATGACAAGTCTTGATTCTCGTTTTTTCCCCTTACCTCTGCCCTCCCTTCACCCCCTCCTCCCCTCCCCATCTACAAACACTTTATTTTCATCTTTTCATTCTCTCACATTTTTTTCTTTTCCCTTTTTACTCTTCCCCTACCCATCCCACCTTCCCTACACCTTTAGCTCCTTTCTTCCCATTTCTAAATGTCAGTAATCTTATTATTTCACACCAGAGAAACTATTCGGTATTTACACGTGTAACTTATTTATTTCACTTAGGAGTATATCTTCAATATGTATCCATTTTCCTATGAACGAATCTATTTTCTCGTTCTTTATTGCTGAGTAATATTCCATTTTATAGAAAAACCACATCTTCTTTATCCACTTTCCAAAGGATGGGCAAATGGGCTGTTTCCAAGATTTAGCTATTACAAACTGTGCCGCTATAAACATGGGTGCACATACTTCTCTGTGATATGATTCTTTTAGTTCTCTTGGAAAGATACCCAGCAGAGGGATGGCTGGGTCAAATGGAACCTCCAGTCCAAGCTCTTTGAGGTATCTCCATATTGATTTCCATAGTGGTTGCACTAGTCTGCACTCCCACCAACAATGGAGGAGGGTTCCTTTCTCCCCACAACCCCGCCAACATTTGTTATTGTGTGATTTCTTGATAGCAGCCATTCTTTGTGGGGTGAGGTGGAATCTCAGTGTTGTTTTCATCTGCATCTCTCGAATGACCAGTGATGTGGAACATTTTTTCATATATTTTCTTGCTGCTTTTACTTCTTTGTATGAGAAATGTCTGTTCATTTCGGATGCCCATTTTTGGATCGGGTCTTTATATTTGGGGGGACTGATTGTTTTGAGTTCTTTATATATCCTTGATAATAGTCCTTTGTCTGAGGTACAGCTGGTAAAAATTTTTTCCCACATTGTAGATTGTCTCTTAGTTCTGCTAATGGTTTCTTTTGAAGTACAGAAGCTTTTTAGTAAGATGAGATCCCAGTTGTTGATTCTTTCTGCTAGTTCCCGTGCTACTGAGGATTTGTTCATAAAGTCTTTTCCTATACCAATGTCTTCCAGAGTTCTGCCTAACTTACTTTCCAGCAAGTTTAATGTTTCTGTTTTAATATTTAGATCTTTAATCCATTTGGATTTTAATTTAGTGCATGGCGAAAGATAAGGGTCTAATTTTAATCTGTGACAGGTTGATATCCAGTTTTTCCAACACCATTTATTAAAGAGGCTATCTTTCCTCCACTGAGGATGGTGAGCTCCTTTGTCGAAGATGAGGTAGCTGAGTACATCTGCATTTGTTTTTGTGTCTTCCAGTCTGTTCCATTGATCCTCAGGCCTATTTCTTTGCCAGTACCATGCTGATTTTATCACAGTGGCTTTGTAGTATAGTTTCAAATTGGGAATTGTTACACCTGGTGCCATGTGACTGTTGCCTATAATGGCTTTTGCTATTCTAGGTCTCTTGTGGTTCCAAATGAATTTTTGGATTCTTTTTTCTAGTTCTGTGAAATATAGTGTTGGAATTTCAATTGGCATTGCATTGAATGTATATAGCAGTTTCGGTAGTATGGCCATTTTCACTATGTTGATTCTTCCTACCCAGGAGCAGGGGATATCTTTCCATTTTTTTATATCCTCTTCGATTTCTTTTTTCAGAGTGCTGTAGTTTTCAGTGTAGAGATCTTTTGTTTCTTTTGTTAGATTGATTCCTAGATACTTCATTTTTTTGGATGCTATTGTAAAAGGAATTTTTTCCCTTATTTCTCTTTCTGTCTGTCTGTTATTTGTGTATAGAAAGGCTATTGATTTTTGGGTATTCACCTTGTATCCAGATACTTTACTGAATCTGTCAATTAAGTCTAGAAGTTTTTTGGTGGAGTTTTTTGGATCTTCAATGTAGAGTATCATATCATCAGCAAATAATGATAGTTTAACTTCTTCCTTTCCTATCTTTATTGCTTTAATTTCTTTCTCTTGTCTAATTGCTGTGGCTAATGTTTCCAGAACTATTGTGAAGAGAAGTGGTGATAATGGGCATTCTTGTCTTGTTCCTGATTTTAACATGAAAGTTTTCAGTTTTTGGCCATTCGATATGATGTTGGCTGATGGTTTTTCATAGATAGCCTTTATTAAATTGAGGTATAGAATCTATTCCATCCTTTATTAAATTGAGGTATAGACCATCTATTCCAATTTTTTGCAGGGTTTTTATCATGAATGGGTGTTGAATTTTATCAAATGCTTTTTCTGCATCTATTGAGAGGATCATATGGTTTTTGTCCTTGACTTTGTTAATATAATGTATTACATTTATTGACTTTCGTATGTTGAACCATCCTTGCATCTCTGCAATAAATCCAACTTGGTCAGGATGGATGATCTTCTTAATAATCCTCTGCATTCTGTTTGCTAGTATCTTATTAAGGAATTTTGCATCTGTATTCATTAAGGAGATTGGTCTGTAGTTCTTCTTTTTAGTTGTATCATTCCCTGGTTTGGGAATCAAAGTGATGCTTGCTTCCAGGAATGAATTTGGAAGTATAGCTTCCCTTTCAATTTCATTGAAAAGTTTGAAGAGTAATGGTAGTAGTTCTTCTCTAAATGTCTTGTAAAATTCAGCAGTGAATCCATCAGGGCCTGGGCTTTTCTTTGTTGGTGAGTTTTTAATTACATTTTCAATTTCACTGATTGTGATTGGGGTGCTTAAAATGTTTTTATCTTCTTCGTTCAACTTTGGTAATTCATAAGTATCTAGAAATCTGTCCATTTCTTCTGTGTTTTCCATTTTATTAGAGTACAGGTTCTCAAAGTAGGTGTTCATGATCCTCTGGATTTCTTTCGGATCTGTTGTGACTTCGCCTTTTTCATTCCTGATTGCATGGATCTGAGCCTTTTCTTTCCTTTTTTTGATAAGATTAGCTAAGGGTTTGTCGATTTTATTTATTCTTTCAAAAAACCAGCTCTTTGTTTCATTTATTTTTTGTATCGTTTTCTTAATTTCAATTGCATTGATTTCTGCTCGGATCTTTATAATTTCCTCTCTTGTTCGAGCTTTGAGTTTTTCTTGCTCGTTTTTCTAGGAGTCTAAGTTTCATTGTTAAGTTGTTTATTTGAGCTCGGTCTGTTTTCCTAGTGTGGGCATTCAATGTTATGAATTTTCCACGTAGAACTGTTTCATTGTGTCCCAAAGATTCCTGTATGTTGTACTGGCATTCTCATTTATTTGTAAAAACTGTCTAATTTCTTCTTTAATTTCCTCTGTAATCCATTGATTGTTTAGGAGAGTGTTGTTCAGTTTCCATTTGCTTGTGAAGTTTCTATAGTTTCTTGTGCTATTGATGTCTAGTTTGATTGCACTATAATCTGATAATATACAGGGATAACTTCAATTTTTTTGCATTTGTTTAGACCTGTTCTGTGAGCCAGTATCTACGAGTTTCTTACAAGGCTTATTCCTTTTTGTTTATTGGTTTCCAATTTATATAGAATTCTCTTTAAGTTACTTTTTAAAATTGATTATTACTCATACACAGGTAATAATTTTGGTTTGTATCCTGCATTGTACTGGTCTCTTATTAGTCCTAAGTTTTTAGTTGATTCTCTTGTATTATTTAATATTATTTTACTCAAGTAATGACAATTTTTCTATTTCTTTTTGTCATCTTAAGGCATTGAACAACAGCTCAGGTCAATATTGGCTAGCCACCTGTATCTTTATCTTCTGACTCTAATAATAATTAATTTAACAAATATTTGGTCTATAAAATTTCTTCTATGTTTGTGGTAGACAGATTTTATCTGAAGGAAGTTTTACTCCTACTCATAATATTTTTTTTTATTTTGAAAAAGCTTTTAAAAATATTTCAGGGGTTTTGAGATAATCACAATATTTTGTGTGCTATCTTTCTTGTGAATTATAGTAATAAAGGTCTTAATGAATTCTTACAATTCTGAATAAAATCTGTTTCATTGTTTATTTTTGTGTTGAGGACTGAACTCAGTGGACTCACACATACTAAATATATACTCTGCAACTAGATACCTAGACTGAAACTCAGCTTATAATGGTGCTATTCAATAACTATATTGTTTTCTTCAAATATTTCACATAGGAATGCTTATTGTTATGGTCATTAGTGAGAATGACCTATTGTTATATGTGTATGTACATGTCTGCATATGTGTGTCTGCATATATATGTGTGTGTGTGTACTTTTATTCAATAATAGATAGATTGATAGAATCAGCAGAATCAGATCTGATAGATTAGCAGAATCAGGTGAGAAGTGTTACAAGTACGCTGTGAAATGGTGTGAATATCACAAGATTGATCATTTACTCAAAGAATTTGTAGAACACATCAAAACTAGCAGCTTAATCTCTTTTTATTAAAACCAGATCAATGGTTACTTTTATTTTTTTCACAGTTATGTGCAGGTTTCTATTCTTTTTGAGTCAATTTTGATCATTTTCTTTTTCATAAAAAATACTCATATTGATATTCAAATATTTTACATAGTATTTTATCATTCTAACATCTTCCTATATATCTCTATTTGTGATTATGTTGTTTCTAATGTTAATATTTTTATTTACATCTTTGCATTTTTGTCATTGGAACTGACAAAACAATCTATTTCATTTGCTTTTTGAAAGAGCTAGCTTTTGATTTTCTTGATCATGTCTACTCATTTTTCATTAATTTTTTTTCCTACCTTATACTTCTTTATTCCTTCTTTCTATTGGTATTATTTTGTTGCTCTGCTTCTAGCTGGTGAGTTTCATGTTTAGTTGATTTATTTTATAATAAACAGGAAATTTAAAAGGATATGTATTCTCTTTTGTGATACATAGGTGATTTAGGGTCTATTATATTAAGCTTGTTGTTTGTGTTATTCAAATATTCTCCAGCCTTTTGTTTATCAAACCCTGAGAGAGATAGATTTAGTCTTATTTGGTCTTTCAACTGTAATAGTATTTTGCTTTTTTCATTTTAAAAATATTTTTGTACATATTTTACTGAAAAGTTTTCAGAAGCTGAGATAGGATCCATTAACCAGATGCTACTGAAAACTTCACTTGGTGAGATACTTTCCTAGTATCTACACAAGCCATAGCTATTTTACCTAGAAGTGATTTCTGCTAAATCCTGGCAATTCTTTAGATTTAATAAACCATAATAGTGTCATATTAATAACTTTATCTTTGAATATCACCTTGTGATTATGACAGTTTGAGATTTTTTTATTTTTCTTTTTACTTAGTTTGCATATTGAGGCCCACTTTTTAATTGTTTAAAAAATATTGGGTCACTGGGTGTGGTGGCACATGCCTGTAATCCCAGCACTCAGGAGGATGAGGCAGGAGGATCGCTGTGAGTTCGAGACCAGCTTGGGCTACATAGTGAGTTCCAGGTCAGTCTCAACTACATAGTGAGACCCTGTCTCAAAAACAATGATCCCAGGTACCAAAAAACAAAAACAAAAACAAACAAACAAACAACAACAACAAAAAAATATATATATATACATATATATATACACACATATATATGTATACATATACATATATATATGTATATATATACATATATATATACACACATATATATGTATACATATACATATATATATATATAAATAAAATACTAGGAAGGCTGAGACAAGAGGATCACTGTGAGTCAGAGGCCAGCCTGGGCTAAATAGTGAGTTCACAGCAAGCCTGCACTACAAAGTGAGACCTTGTCTCAAAAACAAACAAACAAACAAAAACAAAATGAAAATCTGGATCTAAAAATTGTATTAAAAATACTTTTTATTTTCTCTTTACTCTATTATAATCAATCCTTGAAGAGCTGATGAAAGGGGATTTTCTTTCCCCTCACTCTTTTCCCTTCCTCCCTCTCTCTCTCTTCCTTCTTGGTTGTTTGTCTTGTTTTTTTATTGTGAGGGCCTAATGAATAACATGTTTGTTTTATTTAGCTCAGTGTATCTTATTAATTATCATTGACTTGGGTGTTATAGTTTCAGGCTTTCAGTTTTCATTTTGCTAATTTTTATATTTGGTTATCTTCCCCTTAGGAATTCGTGATGTGGTCATATTAGCTCAAATAAAGTATATGTTTTCATTATTATTTATAGAAAATGAGGAGTTAGAATCTGCCACAGCATGTATTAGAAGCATTTCCCTTGTTAATATTTAGTGACTATTTGGTTGAAATTACTGTGTGACAGACTCTGCTATTTTAAGGCAGTTCTTGTATAAACATTACCTTGTATTTCTCAAATTAAGGTAAATTTATATTCTTATGGGTATAAAAGAAATAATGAAATAGAAACTTGGAAGAGCTTTAAAATCCTCATTTGCCTCTTGAAATCACTATTTTCATCGCATTTTTGTCCTACTTGAAAATCTACAGTCTAGATACAAATTCAATTTTGAAGAGCCAAAAGCTTATATAATTTTGATATTTCTTATTAAGACAAAGAATATAAAATGAGAAATCTAAAATTAGATAGCAGATTTTTTATTTCAAGAAATCATAGGGCCAGGGATAGCCTGTCTTACAAGCATAAGGTCCTGAGTTTGATCTCCAGTACTAGGAAAAAAAAATTAAGAAATCAAAACAAAAATATGTATTTTAAGGAGCTGAATAAACACCAAATATAACTAAACTAAATAACTGACCCTTTGTTATTTTTCTCCTACAGTTTGGCTATAATTTTTTTTTTACTATCTCTTCCTATAACAATTTTGTAATATTTTCTATAGCAAGAATAGAAAGTCCATTCAGTCTCTTCTTTATCATGGTTGATCAAAACATAATGTTACTATTGCTAATAGTTTAGAAAAGTTTCTTTCAGCTTCAAAACTCATTTCTGTGATCTATCTACTAGCTGTTGTAAATGTGTTCATTCTTCACTGGATGGCATTAGGAAATGCAATAAACCCTAGGACTTTGCATCATATTTTAAGAAAGTTGAATATGCATTGGATAGAACCCTTGAATGATATTATTTGAATCTAGCATTAGTATTTACTAGATCTTTTCCACTTTTGGTTATTTAGCTGTTTAGATTTTCAGGGGTTCCTAGGATGGCTTTTAATACAAAATTTAAATAAACCTTTAATTTTAAAATAATATGACTTACAGTTTCAAGCCACTTTTCATGATTTATCTTATTTAATCCTCTTAATATGAAAAGATGAGAATTTTAAGATTTAAAGGCACAGGAGTGGTCAGGGATGTAGCTCAGCAGTGCTGCTAGAATCCTGCCTGGCAAGTGCAAGGTCCTGAGTTCAATCTCTGATACTGAAAAAACAAACAAACAACAAAAACAACCAAAAAACCCCCAAAGACATATGAGACTCTTACCTAAAGTGACACTCATGTGGGCTGTGGGCTGTGAGCAGAAGAGACATCTGTGTTTACGACATTTATACCACAAACATTACAAGAGGGCAGTAGTTTTAAGACCATTGTGTAACTAACTAGAAGTAAATGCCTTTTTAAAAACAAAATTTATCTGTCTTTTTGTCAATCCATTATATTTGGACCAACTTCTTTTTATGAGTTTAGCTAGCTTCCTTCATAATTTCTGTGTCTGAACTTTAATGTACCTAATAAAATCCTCATAGGACAACTCACTTCTCTTAGATTGAGTCACTTAGCACATAGCAAGCATTGCAGGACTGAGCTGACCAAAGATCTGTTCCATTAACTGACACTGACTATGAAAAGGTGTCTTTGCAATGGACTGTGGTGCATCTGTCTTTTAATGCAGCAACATCCTTCTAATAAACCTACCACAACTAATTAGTGAAGAAAATTAGTTAAAATTTGAAAACATATATATTATTATAAAAAAAAAATCATCACCTAAAGGCAATGCTGGGTGTCTGTTTTCTTTCTGTTACCTACAAAGATGTTAAACACTATTATAATAAATAATAATAGGAAATAGAGGAGTAGAAAAGCTGGTAAAGCCTTTCCTTCCACATTTCTATTATTTTAAAAAGTTACAATGCTAAGATGTGTTTGCTGTCATTCTGTAGTATAGTAAAATGAACAAAGATCTTGGGCTAAGACAGAGCTTGAGTAAAATCCTGTTTGCCTTGTAACTCAGTATCTGATATTGGAAAAGGGTTTAAAACTGTTAGAAACCTTAGTTAAGTGGGTGTGATGGCTTGTATCTAGATGTCCTCCCAAAGTCTCATGTGGTCATAGGTAGGATTTTTCAGAGGTGGCTGTATCTAGGGTGTGTGATGCTGGGATCAAGTGTGTAAAGCTGGGATTAAAGGTGCCCCACTTTGGGTGTGAGTGACATCCACCCTAAGGGTGGGTAGTTTGGGTGGAATATAAGTGCCAGAAAGAGGGCTGCTTCTATCTTTTGCTGCTTGCTCCTTCACTGCTGTCTGCCTTCTGCCTGCCTTGCTCTGCCATGGACTAATTCTCCTCTGTGATTCCCCTCTGCCATGCACCCCTGCCTTGGAGAAAGCTGACTATGAACTGACGTCTACAAATTGTGAGCCAAAATAAACCATTCCCCCTTTAACTTTGGTGTTGGGTATTTTGTCTGAGCGATGAGAAAACTAAGACACTGGGGATAACTGCAAGCTTGGAGAGCTGTTGCTGTTATTGTGGAAAATGTGCAAGTACCCAGTACATTCATTATGCTCAGGTAACAATGTTAGTTACATTTTCATTTATATAAGTTGGTGGGTTTCTTCCTTACTAAAAAGATAAACAAAAGGAACACACTAGTGCCTTACTACAGTTGCAAGGTTGAAATGGAACAAAGCAGAATCCTGTAAAATAAGAGGCATAAGAGACTGAGAAGACAAAGATATAACAACAACTGCATTGATCAAGTATTTGTGTACATAGTGTGATGTACACAACATAATGATGGTTAATTTATGTATCAACTTGGCTAGGCCCACAGTAGGCAGATATTTGGTCAAACACCAATATGCATATTGCTGTGAAGGTACTTTTGGGATGAAATTAACATTTAAATCTGTCGAATTTGAGTAAAGCCTTATACCCTCCTCATTTAATCTGTTAAGCATTGCTCTCCCCTAAAGAGGGAATTCTGTCTCCAAATTGCAAATAGACTGACCTGCAACAGTAGCTTTTCCCTAGATATGATGTGTCCTTCAGATTTTGACTTGCCAGCCCACAATTTTGTGAGCTGATTTCTAAAAATAAATACCTCTCTCTCTCTCTTTCCCTCTCCTTCTCTCTCTCTCTCTTTCTTTCTGTTCTGCTTCTCTGAAGAACACTGAATAAATGCATTAGCACTAATAAATATTATTGGCAATGATAAATATTAATTTATAGTGACCTTTTAAAGTTTACATAGGGTATTCAGCTTGGTTCGAACCTCACCTCTTTTTGGCTTCTCTTTCTTTACCCTTATTTTGATTTTCAAGTTTGTATAGGAGAAGACATTTAACATTTGCTCTTTATTTGCTGTCTACATATACTTGACCAATAAAAGCCAAAAAATAGCAAATATTGGGTGGTTTGCAATCATTATTAAATATATTTATATTAATTATACTAATCCTACAGAATAATTTAAAGTATCTCCATTTTAGAAATGAAAGAATAACAGTAAAAACAACAAGAAGAGTTTATTGATTTTTGTTCTGGGCTAAGCATTTCACAGAAATTAGCTCGTATAGCCTCATGGAAACTCAGGCATAGACACACTTATTACACCCAACTTACAGATGAACATAATGAAGAACACTCCCATCCAGAAGCTGTGCTAGAACTTGAATCCTGGTCAACTGATTCTAAAGAAACCTGTGCTTTTTTTCTCCCATGGAGTTGTGTCTTTTTTATTTTGTTCCTTAGAGCCCTTTGTGGACAAGACATATCTCAGAGCCCTTTGTGGCATGAATGTCTGTGATAACATCATATTTTTGGAACTCGGCTAAAAGTCTGGAACTCAATTAAGACAGAGATGAAATGACTAGGCTGCAGGACCAGTGCCTTGCCTCTCCCAAGTTAAAGATCCTCATTTATGGCTATTAATATTGAAAGGGATGAAATGTATCTTTATAGCATCATTAATTTTGCTCTGTCTTCCTAGACTTGCGGCAGAACAACTCCAGGGATAATTCAAGATATTTGCAGAAGCTGGGAGAAGAAGCAGAAGATTTGAGAACATAGAAACTGTCAGTTTCCAGGACAGCTTCTTATACTTCTCTCTTGTTTCACAGATGAGGAAACTGAGGCGGGAAGTTAAGTCACCTGCTTCTAGTACGTTGGACTGGAGTATCTAAAACTTGATGTGTTCATGGAGTCTCCCAGAATCGTGTTAAAGCATAGGTTCTGATAGTGAAGAACTGGGATGAAGTCTGCATTTTCTAAGTGGCTCCCGGGGGACAGTGGTACTGCTGGTTCAGGAGATGTTCTGTGAGTAGGAAGGAAAGACACATTTGGACAGGTAGGCTGGTAGAAGAAGGAACAAATGGTGTTTTAATAGGTCCTACAATAGGTAGTAATGATCTGTACAATGTGATAAGATTAGGTTTGTTTCATGAGATCCCGAGTGTGAACTAGCACCAGTGAAAGTGGACTGTAGAGACAGACTTTAGCACATTTGTGAAGACATTAAGAGAGTAAGGCTTGGAGTTGAATTCTTAAAATTTGACCAATCACTTGGGCATTCTGAGTCACAGATTTTCCATTTGTAAAAATGGGGAAAATAATTCTTTCTCCCTTGTTATTAAAAGGCATCAGTGAGATGTAATGTTAAAACACAGAGCCAAGCATGGTAGAGTGCTGACTTAATCACTCTTAAAACATCATTAAGCCAGAGCGGTCTAGTCACACAATAGGATACCTCAGGAAGTGGTGAGTGCCCTGTCACTGGAGGCATACAAGGCAAATACAATTAACCTCTTCAGAACTGGGGGGTGAGAATCGTCCATACAGAAGAGGTTGATGTATGGTGAAAATGATTGATTTCCATCCCTTCCAATTTTAAGAGTCTGTTCAGATTGGCATCGCCACTATCCTTTCCTGTCATTAAAAATGCAAGTGGAAAAATTGCTTTATTCAATTGTAACATTACTCACCTCTTAACTCAAGATAGGGGGGCAGAAATGGACTTTGTTTAGACCATTTAATTCCCAACTCCTAAATGAAACCACCTTCCTTTGATTTCTGATATAGTAGCATTTCCATTTTATGAGGCTATCAAGTGCATATCTTTATTAAAAAATAACATGATACAGAGTAGCTCTCTGTTTGGTATGATTTAAGGAAGGCAGAGAAAGACTCAACTGCAGCAAATCATTTTGGTTATGTTACCCATCCTAAATTTTCTCTATTGTTATCATTCCTGTGTATAGAGCTATAAAAAGTAAATGTGATCTAGGATGACTAACCTCACCACTATCAGTTGTTAACATCTTGGCTAGCCTCAGTGTGGGAATTAGTTTTATAGTAGTGTTCATGAAAGTACACAGCTCATTTCTGCTGTGGGAAGCAGTACAGGCTGAGCTCTTAGCTCTCTGGATTCTCCCTTGTGTTTGTATCCAGGCCCTGTTCCCTCTGGACCACTCCCAGCCAATGACTAACTGTGGGGTACTAATATAATGTAGGTTGATTCCTGAGCATTTCAGGGTTTCTCCACAGGTGATTTTTACATAAGGATCCCCATCTGGCTGAGCCTTTCTAGAGATTGTGCTCCTTCTCCCAGTTCTCTCTCCTTCGTGGACACTCCACTTTTAGTGGAGGCTCAGTCTATGTCCTTTTTCTCCCTCCTGTTTAACTTTCATAGATATTTCCCCCAGAAAGTCTCTTGCACATTTCACACTTTGAGGACCCAAACTAACATAAGTTGTGCCAAGAGTGGGCTGAGAAACAGGTGATGAGATGGAGTTGTGAAATGGGCTAACTCGAAAGGCAAGGAGACAGCATACTGAGCGATATATGGGGAATAATTGCTAAGCTTTTCACCTATTATGATTGATAAAATGACCTTGTGAAGAGATCCCACTTAAAGGAGCAATGATTAGGTGTTTAAACATTGTTGGGAGAGAAGGAAGTGTCTACAGAGGCAGTAGGACTGACTAGGTACTTAGTTCTACCGATGACCTCCGGAGAATGAGATGGGGCTTTTCTGATAAAAGTCTGAGGAACTTGACAGGTATTTAAGGCCCTCTTTGATATTGTACAAAAAGACTCTCATCTCCTGCAGTGGAACTTGGTCACAGCTGAGCACTGTCTATTAGTGAGACAGTCAGAATTACAGAGCAGGTCTGTTATGGCAAAGTCAAGACCCTGGGTTAGAAAATCCGGGACCCTGAAAAACAGGTGGAGAAATCTAGGTGGTTGTCTTTAGAGAGTGTCTCATACCCTCTGAGCTGGCTGAGATAGACAGTCTTCCTGAGTATGAGCAAGTGGTTCACATGTGTTGATGATGTTGTGGAGGCCTCGCCTTTTTCACCTGGCTGCCAGATGAATGCTAGATTCAATCCCATCCTTATTAGGCTGGAGACCTGTTGGGCCTGATAAGAGAGGAGAGACTCATCACAAAGAGTTTCAAATTTCATAGAATGTACCTGACAGTGGGGAAATAGCCCTGGAAAGTACTTCATTAAGTGTCCTAGAATTTCTATTGGCAACCTGTGAAGAGTGATGGCCTTGTTGAACCAAGTAAAAATGCGTATATTTCTCTGGCAGACAGTGGTGGGAGGATTAAAACTGTGTAGTCAAAAGGGAACACTAACAGGGATATATTATGTAAGGCCAGAACACTGACCAGAGGACTGTGCTCCATGGGAGGGCCCAGGGGACCCAAGCGGTCTCTGAGGCCATTGGGCAAACTCTGTAAAAGGACAGCACTATTACTAAGGTTCTCAGTGGTGATGCAGGTCAAGGATGATGGTGGAGACTATAATTAAAGAACTATTTTTCTGGGTAGTAGGAAATGGGCTGGGCAAGTATTCTCAGAAGCATCAAGGGAAAGTTTTGGAAGATTGAAAACAAGGGGTGTGGACTAGAGGATTCTGAATGGATATACAGTTGGCTCTCTGAATCCTTGGATTCTGCATCTGTGGATCAACCGACCACAGGTCAAAATATTCAGGAAAAAACAAAAACCCTGCATCTTTACTGAACACTTACAGACATTTTCCCCCTTGCCATTATTCTTTAAATAATACAGAAAGTGAACCATTTAAATTGTGATAGGTGTTATAAGTAATCTAGAGATGACTATAAATATGTGGAAGAATGAGTGTTAATTCTACGTGAAGACTGTCTACACCATTTTGATAAGGGTCATTAGTATGCAAAGATTATGGTAGACACTGGGTCAGGATATTTCTGGAATCAAGCTCCCTCAGATGCATAGGAATGACTGCTGATGTGAGAAGACCTTTCTACTATGTATTAGTACTCACTAGAAAGCATCTACTCCGGCAGGGACACTGAAAAACCAAGCAGACAAGATAACACAGCCAACTGAGGTTAGCAGCCCTTGCTGTCTGTCATCAGACCTAGCCCAAAGGGAACATGATGCTGAGCATGGTGGCACACACCTGTAATCCAAGCACTTGGAAGGCTGAGGCAGGAGGGTCACCATGAGTTTGAGGCCAACCTGAACTATATGTTGAGATCCTGTCTCAAAAAAACAAAACAAACAAACAAAGAAACAAAAACTCCAAAAACAAAAACAAAGGGAATATGACTGGAGGAGCCAGGGTGGCAGAAAGGGAGATTTAGTTTGGGGCCAAGAGGTGGGACTCCCAGTGATCATGAAAATTACTGCTGCCTGGGTTTATAAAACTTTTCAGTGATGGAGGTCAGTGCTGAGCCCTGGTATGGTGATATTCCTTGAAGAGACAATTGGCCTCTTGTGGCAAGCTGACTAAATTTGGGCTCTTTCATCTCAAAGGCCATCAGTTTATCACAGGATTAGGTTCCTGTTCTGATCAGGAGTTTTCCTTTCCTTCACCCAGACTGTTAGGAACCACCATTGTCAGGGGTTTAAAAAACACCTAACCTACAGGCACAAAATTCCACGCAGTATAATACCTGAGAGGGGCCCACTAATAGGTGTAGGAGTGTCCCATGACCATGGGTCATTGTGCAACAAATCCAGAAGAAGCCAGGCTTATAGAGCACTGAAATAACCTCCTAAAGGCACAGCCAAAACATCAGCTGGAGGTGACATTCACAAAAAATGGGTGCCATACACCAGGCTCTAGCATTGCACACACTGAATAAGGACTATATATGCTACATGTTTCCCATGTAGAGAGAATACATGAGTCTGGGAACCAAGGGGTGGAAGAAGTAGCTCTACTTAGACTTGCAATAATACATTGAAGGACTTTCTAATTCCCTGTATCACAATTGGAAGTGCTGATTTCCAGCAAGAGTATATTCTTGCAAGAGGGTACAACAGGGGTACCATTAAACAACAAACTAAGATTGCCACCAGGAGACTTTGAACTCCTTGAGTCCAAGGACTAGCCATGGGGAAGAGCGGTCACTATCTTGATGCGGTGGGAGGGGGTTAACCCTGTCCAGAAGGTGGAGGAGGGGCTACTTCTACATGAAGAAGGAAAGGAAGAATGTGTGTAGAACCCAGAACCCAGGTCATGAACTTGGATGCCTCCGATACTCCCTTGCCACATTTTGGCTTCGAATGGACACGTGACACAGCCCCATCCTGAACAGAATGTGATTACCAACACCCCAGACTCTCCAGGAATGAAGATTTGCATGAAATTGCCAAGCCCTGCTGAGGTAGTAGCTGGGGATGAGGGAACTATAATTCCTATTACTGACCTCTCTTATTCAATTTTCCCCTCAGGAAGAAATCTACACTAACCTTGGAGGAGCTGCTTCCTGAATTTGTGTAGAGAAGCAGATTGTGCCTAAGTTGCCATGGGATAACCATAGTAGCCATACAAATGTTCAGGTCAGGTCTCAGATCTCTTTTTGTGAGGAACATGGACTGACAGCTCCAGCGTCTCCCTGTGCTGGGTCCACCACCCCATTTACCAGGAGGCCACCTTCCCCCAACTTGCTCTCTAGCTGAGGAATGAGCCTGTCCTCTTGAGAGATGTGGTGACCTGCAGCCCATGACTTTGGCTCAGGTTCCCCATCAGCTGGCTGAAGCTTTCTAAAAAATGTATGAAAGCCCAAGACTCTCCCTGGCCCATTCCCCCTTCACAGGATTGAGGATACATCTCTACCTGAAGGCTTTCCCCGCTTGTTCCTGCTCCTTCCCCTCCCCACATGACGATGAATTTCCTTACTAAACCTCTTACATGTTTAATTCTGTTTCTGCATATGCTGTGTGGAGGACCCAGACTAACTCACAGTTTGCTTTTGATAAAATTTTGACTCATAAGTGGCTTTTGATTCAGTCCTGGATTCAAATCTTATCTCTGCCCTTTATTGACTACATGGCCTTTCATCATTCAGCTTTTCCTCATTTTCTTCATCAATAAAAGGATTTCTAGAGCTGGAGATGTAGATAGTGATAGAGCATTTGCCTAACATGAATGAGGCTCTGAGTTCCATCTTAAAGCACAAGAGGAAGAAGAAGGAAAGAAAGGAGGAGGAGACAGAGGAGAAACAGTGGTAGAGGAAAAGAGAAGGGGAGGAGACAAAATTTCTTATTAAAGTTACAGTGAGCCCTGAATGAGTTCGCATTTGAGCAGCACCTCTGATGTGTTTCATATAGCAGGTGCATATTTAGTTCCTTTTTATCATTGTCCTTTGGGTGGTGGGACATTATTACATTAAGTTCTGGTAAGAGATTACAAGGAAGTGAGAAGAAATCCCAGCAGTCCTACAGGACAAGCCTGCCTGCATGAGTGAGGCTCCTCCAGAAGCTGTGGTACTTGGCATTGGGATGCTGGATGCCAGCGAAGGGCCGGTGGGGTACAAATATGAGAACAAACTTGATCATTTTAAGCCCAGTCCCTAGTTCTGTGTAATTATCAGTGCAATGTTAAAAAAATTAAATAAAGACAGTCAGAGGATGGAGGAGTTGTCTCACCCTCCAGAGGGTCACATATAACTCTCTCCCACCTAAGCACCCACCCACCTTCATCTCAGGACTCTTTTGTACCACATGCAAAGGAGCTGCACATCTGATTCATGCTCTGAGGCACATACAGGGCCATGACTAATGGCTGGGAAATTTTCTGAACAGCCTTGGATATTTAATCATCCAGTACAATTTTGTCCACTTCAAATGAAGTTTTCATAAGCCCCATATAATTCAAAAGGATTTGCTTGAGAAGATGAACTAAAGTTTTCTCTGGTGCTGTCCATGACTGGTCCTCACTTACTTGAGGCCCATTAGTGGCACCACTGGGCCAATCTGTAGAAGATCCACTCTGTAAACTTCCTTACTGAGGTGTGGTTGGGGACAAGAGACAGGGGAGAGAAGGGATTGAAATAGGAAGAGGACAGACTTTAGTGTGTTCTCTATGACAATAGGCCTTTAAACTTAAGTCAAAATGGGGCTTGGAGTCTCTACTCTCATTGGACTGATGTGATAATTGAGCTAAATGTGAGAACATATTAAACACAGAAAATACCTGGCATTTAACTACCTAATACATACTTATGGCTGTTGATAATAGGAACGACATCAACTTTTTTATATTTTTCTTCCCATCACATACTCCTTGTTCTGCCAAACTACTTCATTCTACCTGTCTTCTCACTTTCTTCTTGAAGTTATTTGATCCAGACCACAATAGTATGTTCCTTGGCATGTCAGAAATTTTCTCCATCATAGGCAAACATTTTACCGTGTGTTATGCCCCAGGTATCTATCTATCTTGCTTTAGTGTTGGGAGCATTTCTACACAGATTTGGGGGAAACATCATTTTATAATTAAACTATGACTACAGCTGTCTAAGGCCCAATGTTGCCTTGCCCCAGAGCTGGCTATGGCAGGCAGGTACATAGCTCTGTTTTGCCTTTAGTCATAGCTGAGGAGAAACAGTGGTAGAGGAAAAGAGAAGAGGAGGAGACAAAATTTCTTATTAAAGTTACAGTGAGCCCTGAATGAGTTCACATTTGAGCAGCACAATGATCTATGATTCTGTGGTGCTCAAGGGCAAGTTGACACCAGCTGAAGACATCCTGGCTCCTTGAGAACCTAGTAGTAATGCAAAAGAGAAAGGTTTAACCTGGCCAGGTATTAGTTCTTTAGCAGCTCAGCTCATTCCACCTACTGAGGTGGGAATGCTCTCCTTTCCACCCTCATCAACATGAGATTTGCATTGGCTCAGGATCATTCATAAGATCACTCCTAAATCACCTGATGCTCCCTCCGATTATTGTGAGTACCCAATAAATAATGGCTAGCTGGGAGAGTCTTGGTCTTTGCCTGCTCTGAGGCACTGACCTCCCAGACCCCTCATATACTTTGAAATTATGCAAGTCTCTACTGTTTTTTTTTTTGTTGTTTGTTTGTTTGTTTTTTAGCCTTCCTCATCCCCCTTTCCAGATAGTGGGAGGAAATCAATCTCAGACACCTTAGTAATATAGAGAGTATAATTGGGGTTGATGGAATACTTCCCTGAATCTGGGCAATGCCCCAGGGGGTCTGAAATTTATCCTGAGGCTTCCGATGTGAGACAGAGATGAGAAAAACAAAGACCCTTGAGCCTGCCCTGGAAAATTTTTAATTCCCAAACCAAGAAACATGTGTGCCAAATCTTCCAGCATGACTTAACCTTTCTTCACTTGGAGCTCATTGGAGTTTCATGCATATGGACTGCATCTCATACATCCAATTATAACAGAGTGAATTATGGGAAAGCATGTGCATGATAGAGATAGCTGACTTGAATCAGCTCACCATCAGTCACATTTTCAATCATGTTCTAGACTCAGCACTGCATTTTGAATTCTTAAACCTCATGCCCTCATATATTTGATCCATTTTCTTTTCTGCCAGTGTGAACCTGGCAGTGTACTTTTGCCTGATTAAAACTATGCTGCTTTTTCCTTATTGTCACATGTCACACCTAATTCTTTGTTCATCGTGCACTAGAACTTCAAAACCTGTCCCAGATCCCACCACCCATGGTAACATTAGCAGAAAAGTAAAGCAAACATAGTGGTTAAGCTCTCAATTATTATGTAAGTGTGTCCATTTCATAAAATGAAGTTATATCTGCTTCTTAATAATTAACGTGATACTTCACAATTCGTGTGAGCAAAACCATCACTGTGAAGAGATGAGTATGGTGGATAAGTCTCATCCCCATCCACTTAAAACTGGGTCAGAGCGGCTACAGTGAGTACTGAGTATCTATGTAGGCTCCAAAGGCCTTTTCTTAATGGAATAAAATCAAATTTTCCACTTATGTCAAAGCAGCCTAATTTAATCAAAAGCCTACTTATATCTTATGCCTTCAGTGGAGGTCCTAGGGTTGTCTCACAGGGAAGAGAACCTAGAGCAAGTAATCAGAAACACTTCTCTGTGACAGTTGCCATCCTCTGAGTGCTCTAAGTAGAGAAGGCCCATGTAAACCACGGCTTTGAAAAGCAAAAGCAGTACCCCAAGTTTAGGTGTTGTTATTGGTGAATAGTTATCCTTGTGATGGTTCGATCTTAAAAATGGTGTTTTTAAATTTTTTTTAATTTAGCATTGGTTTCCCTTTCATTCATCAGTTCACAGTAGAATGGTTTTAATGAGGCATGGGCTAAGTTGAGACAAGTTGAAAGAAGATCAAGGGCCAATAGAGGAAGAAAAAAGAATATTCAGCCCAGTGGTTCTGCTGCTTACCTCACAAGTGCAAGGGCCTGTGTTTGATCCCCAGTTTCACACACACACACACATACACACAAAGAAAAGAAAAAAATCTCAGCCAAGAAAGCTTCTTTTCTGCAAGGATGAGCTTGAAGAGGATTTCCAAGTGGAAGCATTTGCAGCTTTAATAGTAGACTTAATATTTAGGCCCAAGAGCTCAATCTATTTCTGAGTAACAAAGATACTATCCTTATAGATACCCAATATATCTAAATATTCAGATACCAGTAGGATCTTATTTCTGATTATAGTTTTTCACACCAGAGAAACTATTTGGTATTTACATGTGTGATTTACTTATTTCACTTAAGAGTATATCCTCAATATGTATCCATTTTCCTATGAATGACTCTAATTCTTATTTTTTATGGCTGAGTAGTATTCCATTTTATAGACAAACCACATCTTCTTTATCCAGTCTCCAACTGCTGGGCAAATGGGCTGTTTCCAAGGGGAAAGAAAAATAAGGGAAAAGAAAAAAATATGAGAAAATGAAAAAATGGAAATAAAGTTTTTGTAAATAGGGAAGGGAGGAGGGGGTGAAGGGAGGGCAGGGTCAAGGGGGAAAAATGAGAACCAAGACCTGTCATGTAAAGGTACAAGATCCCAATGATGAATGTAATCGTAATGTATACCTAAAATGTACCAATAAACTCAATGAGGAAAAAAAAATATTCAGATACTTTTAAAACTTAGACAGTACCTGGGACATTTTCATAGAGTGTAACCCAAGAAAAGTATAGTAAAGCAAATAAGTAGTACTCTGTTCAATCCTCAAAGTCAAGCTCAGAAATGCAACAGATTGGATTTTGAATTTTTGAACTAGAAATTGAAAGAAAAACTTATGTAGTAAAGCTATGTGCTTTAGAGTTTCACATACCACATTGTAGCCTGCATTATTGGGCATCACTCCTTATTCAAATAGTTATTCACCTCTAAAAATTAAAGCGAGTGGTGTGATCTCTAGTAGACAGTATTATGTTATCTTAAAAAATTGGAGTGCCCCCATCCCACTGAACAAGTATTAGAGAACCAAACCTCAAATTTGCTCATTGTCTTACTTTACACATAGAGTATGTTTTTGCAATATTGATGTTATTGATGGAATTCTTAATACAGTAGATGTACATTGGGTATTTGATTGTTATTGAAGCAAATGACGAGAAAAGTCATACAAGTGTGGGTGGAGGTGTGTTGAAGTATAATGTCATGGGTGTTACTAGCTAGTGTGGGTCCTTGCTTTAGTGATAATGCAAATTAAAACTAAAGCATAAATTTACTGAAAAGATTTTAATTGGAAAGTAAAGAGAAGATAGGGAAAGGACTCTAGCTTGAGTTGCTAGAAAAGTCAGGAGTTCAGTTTGGCCCATGAACAAAGAGAAAGGACCAATTTCATAGCGGGTGAGTTAGGTTCTTGTTTACCATTTTCTCAGTGCTGGTTTCTTATTTCTGGAGACCTCATGACTAGAGGGATGATTCTATTCCCATCAGAATGATTGTCTCTGGTGATTCCTGTTACATGACTATGACCATCACTGCAAAACTGAAATTTAAAAGTTAGATTTTTTTTTTTCTCATAGAGATGAGCAATTTCTCCAAACTTCCCCCTGCTGAGCACATAGCCAACTCCTGCTCATCTCCTCAGGCCAGAAGTGACAGAATATTTAGATGCCAGTCCCAGGAAGCAGGAGCCCAGTCTCCTTTCCACAAGAAAGGGGTCCTTGAGCTAACAACAGCTGAAAATGATAAAGTAATCATCTGGATCTGCCTAGTTCCTCTCCCCTGTTTCTACCATGAAATACCTTTATCAACTTGTACAAGGGGATTTGAAGTAAATGGGCCTCTCCATCTCCTCAGAGCAAGCTTTGGATAAATCTTTTTATCCTTTTTACTAAAATACATGGCCTCCTTTGATTTGGTCAGCAGTGATCAAAAGAACCTAAGCATATAAACCTGAGTGGCTGGTAACATGAGGATCTGTTTTTCCTGGAATCCAAGTAATCATATTGCAGAAAGCTAAGTTAGTTAGAAATTATTATAAGGCAGTTAGACAAAGCTGGGCCCTCAACATAGAAAAACATTGAGTCACATTCACTGGTTAGTATTATAAAAAGAAAAGAGGTACTACACTTAACCTACTTCCCCTAGAGATGAATAGCAGTGCTTCATATTCTAAATAGATATCAATCTCCCTAGTCTATTTCCTTTCCAAGAAATTCCTTGTACTTGACTTGTTTTACTATTTGATCCCCATTTAATCAATATTACCTGGGTGATTGTACTTGTAATCTTTTTGGTTGATCATGGTTTTGTCCCATCTCATGCCCACCTTGTAATTTTCTAGTTGGTCTTATAGTTTTGGTCCACATTGTACCTGTTTCACTTCATGGCTTTGCTCAATAAAACACCTTTAAAAGGGTGGGTGGGCAATCCACTTTCCAGTCTCCTTTCTGTCTCTCTTAGACAGAGGCTTTCTTTCTCTGAATAGATTTTTCCTACTCTTAACCTCTGTTGTTCCTAGAATTCATTCTTTGATTTTACAGAACACGAACTCATGTTTCAGATATATAGCAGATTGGGAGCTATAATAGTTACATTGTCTGGATTATTTTTGATTATTTAGATTATTTGCCCTATATCATTGTTTGGACTATTTGGTACCCTGTATCAATCACAGGTTTAGGATAATGGCTGAAAGATTATGGGGCATAGTTGAATGCCCCTATAAATTGTTTATATCAAAAGGGGATAACATTATGTCATTTCAGGGCTAATCAGCCTTGTTTTGCTAACTTTTAGACAGACATTCTAAATGTTTAACATACCGCTATGTAGAGCTGAGAATGTTACCAGATTGTGGGGTGCTGAAATCTCCTTCTGAAAGTGATTTCTAAGTTCTTTCTAAGTAACGAATTGATCAGGACAAGCTCAAACAGTAACAAAGTTTTATTGAACGTAAGAAAATAAATAGGCTCATCAGAGCAAGTTTGAGCCAAGCAAAAGTAGGAAAAGCAGTACATTCTACTGCATCAGGGTGAGCCACCATGTAAGAGAGAACTCAGTGGCAAAAACTCAAGGTGGATTGTTCTTTTTGAATCACTTACTCCTCAGGCTGATATCAGCTCTAAAACATCCTATCAAAAACTTGAGTTCTGGCAAGAAGTCCCTGCAGAACTTTGTGGACTGTTCTGCATATGTGTTCCAGAATCTTGTCATGTCTCCTTTCCCAACCAATTTTAGCCATACCCTAACTTCCTGTCTCAGCAGAGAATTGGATCTGAAGTTTTAAAGTAATAAATATGAAAAATGAAAGTCAAGCTTTATTCGGCTTTTAGTTACCTATTGGGCATCTATAGTCCAAGAGAAGAGTCATGGCTTTTAGGAAAAAAAAAAAAAAAGTTTTTGAGTTCCTGACTTTCCTAGAAGAAAACACAAATACTTGTGCTTTTAAGGGTCCAGGAGTTTGCCAATCCCCTGCCACTAAAGTAATCTGGAGGTAGGATAGAAGAAATAAAAGCCAAAAAGGAGACAAAGAAATTATAACTAAAAATTGTACTTTCAAGACGACTGAAACTTTCTAGAATCTAGCCAGTTATTCAAGATGATCCAGATCAGCATTCCTTTGGCTAAATTTAGCCTCCTTCCTTATCAGACCCATCAAGCCCAAAATTCTTCAGGAATACTGAAAGTCCATAAATTGGCTTAATTGAGAAAGTAAAGAGAAGGATAGTGATTCTAAGATAAAGAAACAGGTTGAGAGAATCCAAAGGATGTTTTAATACCTACAAAACAAACAAACAATAAAGTCAACTGTGTCCATACCTGTAGAATGAGCTAGTATCCTTCCTGGGCATGGATAGCTTTCTCTTATGGTTTCTACTTCTTCAAGAGAAGCATAAATTTTCCCTGTTCCAGGAAATATTGTACCACATCTCTCTGAGTATCTGCTGTCTACTCTTGAGTGCATCCTAAAAAGTCTGCCTAATAAACCCTTCCTGTGCCTCTCACTGGTGTATCCTGAAAAATTGTTTTTCCTAGATGGCAAGTATAGACAGACATCATTTTGTTTGTGATCTCAAAGGAAAAACTTTCTATCGTTGAATATGGTATTATCTATGAGCTTGTCATTTATGACTTTGACTTGAAGTACATTCTACTATACCAAATTTTCTGAGTTTTTTTCATGAAGGAATGAATTTTGAACATAATTTATACATCTCTTCAAGATGATCATATGGCTTTTGTTCTTCAGTTAATTTTGTAGGTTCTATGAGTTTCTTACAAGGCTTATTCCTTTTTGTTTATTGGTTGCTAATTTATATAGAATCCCCTTTAAGTTACTTTTTAAAATTGATTATTACTCATACATAGGTAATATTTTTGGTTTGTATCCTGCATTGTACTGGTCTCTTATTAGTCCTAAGTTTTTAGTTGATTCTGTTGTATTATTTAATATTATTTTATTCAAGTAATGACAATTTTTCTATTTCTTTTTGTCATTTTAAGGCATTGAACAACAGCTCAGGTCAATATTGGCTAGCCACCTGTATCTTTATCTTCTGACTCTAATAATAATTAATTTAACAAATATTTGATCTATAAAATTTCTTCTATGTTTCTGGTAGACAGATTTTATCTGAAGGAAGTTTTACTCCTACTCATAATATTTTTTTTTTATTTTGAAAAAGCTTTTAAAACTTGCAAATTTATTTTACTAAAAGTTTCCTTATTTCATTCTTGGAGACTTCCTCAGACTAGTCCAGTGCCAGTCTCTGATGATATTATAGGCAGCTAAGTTAGATAGAAATTAATATGCAGTCAGAGAGAGGCAGGGCTCTCAAGAAAGTCAACAGAAAAAATACAGACATCAGAATTGTGGTTGGAGGTGCGTGGGGAAAAGACCAAGCTTCAAGATAAAGATATAAGGTCTAGGAAGTCCAAAAAGGCATTAATTGCCCAGGTGAGTGACTACATCCAGACCCATCACTTCCCAAAACTACCTTTGTTCTTTGTGTGTACCCTTACTATGTGACCTGCTTCCCTATTAAATCAATATTAGCTAAGCAGTTTTACTTGTAATCTTTTTTTTTTTTTTTTTTTTGGTACCAGGGATTGAACTAGGGTCTTTGCACTTGCTAGGCAGGTAGAGGCACCACTGAGCTAAATCCTGGCCCTATGCTTGTAATCTTATCAATTGATTATAATTTAACCCACATTGCACTCAACTGGTGATTTTGTACCCACACATGATTTTACTATATAGAACATTCTCAGGGAAATTATTATGCACAGCTAAATTAGGTAGAAATATTACAGGCAAGATAGGCAGGGCTAGGCCACAAGGGAGTCAGTATAAAACACATTAGAATTGTGGCTGGAGGCACATCTGTTGATGGCCATGTCTCAAGATAAAGACAGAATGGTCAGGCCTACAACCCTCCACAAGGGATAAGCAATATATTATAATTGGCATTACCTGGTCCAGTAAAGTCGAGAAAGACATTAGTCACCACCATGGGAACCAGGGCCTCCTGACTTATCTCTTTGTAAAACGATCCTTTTCTTTCCATGTATACTTGCTACATGACTTGCTTCCCCATTGGATTAATGTTACCCAAGCAGCTAAATTTGTAATCTTATTGATCACAATTTTGTCCCATGTTGTACTCATCTCATGATTTTGTTCTATATAATTCTTCTGTGAAGTGGGGTCCACAGTAATCCACTTTCAGATCCTCTCCTGACTCTCAGGAGCTCTCAATAAATCTTTTCTGTTCTTGACCTCCTTTATCCTTTTGAATTCATTTTTCAAAGTCAAGGGACAGAAACTTGGCACATCTGACATCTATCTAGCAGATGGGGTGTTATTTTTCTCCTGTGTCAATTCCTTCATGGGGATTCAAGTTGGGAGCAATTTCCATGATGCTTCTCAATACAGTAATTCAGACTTGAATATGTGATCAGGATCCTGAGATAATGATGTAATGTTGGGGAAGTTTGTATACCATGCCATGCTATGCCATACTGTAATGTCCAGGGGTGGAGAGCAATCCACTGCTCTGCCTTGTTGCGCCATGTCATGCCACTGCTCTGCTGGAACACACAAGTCCTAGTGATCCTAAACTCAGAGTCAGTAAAAGAACTAAAGAAGCAGTTTAAAATAAGACAATTTATTTGAAGGTGGGGCAGGGGAGAGAAAGACAGAGACAGAGACAGAAGGACAGAGACAGAGTGACAGAGAGATAAAAGACATGGTGGACAGCTACTCTGGACAAATCAGGAGTACTAAAAAGTAAATAACTCTTGGATTCTTGTCTGCAGCTGGATTTTATTGAGATCCTTGTCCCAAGTAGGCTCCTGGAATCTGATTGGCTCCCTGGCTTGTTTTGCACGCTAATCTCGGATTTGTTCTGCCCATGGGACTTTTTCCCTGTCCTTGGTGGAGTGTAAGATTATGGGTGGGATCCTTAAGGACAGATAGTTTATTTCTAAGGATTAAGTAAAAGGAAAGTTTTCAGTTCTTATGTTAATTGTGCTACCTGGGAACTTGCAGGTAATGAATTCTCTGCTTTGTCTTCCTATTTGAGTCTAGCTGTCTCTGTCTTTCTAATTCCTCAGAGATTAGCTGCCTTTGACTTTCTAATGGCAGATTCTCGCCGCCAAGCTGTCTTATTCATTTTTAATAAAGCTCAATGAGGCCTTCTTCCTATCTTTTCCCTACCTAGGGGGCGTCCCCTATCCTTACAATGAGTTCACCTGGATGACTGCCCTCTTACCTTCATTTCTCACAGCAGCAGTCATGAAATAAAAGAGATTATATTTTCTGTGGTTAAAAAAAAATGTTATAGTCCTTAACTAGAAGATAGCAGCTTGGGATAAAACAAGCAGTAGAATGTGAAATTCAACAGTGACCCAATTCTATGAACATAAACAATTTGCCATATAAGCTCTGTGGAAAGAAGAAACTGAAACAGTTCCAGCTAGCATGAAAATTGCTCATCAAATGAGAGATAAAATTTTAGTGGAAATTGAAAAGATAATTTACGGTATAATGATATGCATGAGAAGCCCGTGCCTGTACAGAAAACTGATTTGGGTGAAATCTAGAAATTTCCATAATTAAGATCTTGGGAATATATGAAAAATTACATATTTACCTTTCAAATGGATTAGATATCTGAAGAAATTTCTATCTGTCACTGGACAGGGTCCAAGGAGGTTACTGAAGCTGTAATAAAAAACCTAACCCACCCCACCCAATGGAACAGGATTGTAGGTTTGCTGACTCCCATCAAAGGAAAAGTTTATTAGGCAGAAATTTTAGAACATACCCAAAGAAATAGAGTGTATGCCCCCAAGAGAGAGAGAGAGAGAGGTGCACTCCTTGTCGCTGTAAATACTTGTGTGGTTTTGGCAGTGAGACTCTGTAGAATCTGTCAATCTTGTCTTTGGGTCTGGTCTTGGATTTGGGTGAGGAAAAGCATGGTTCTACCTAGAGAAAGAGAATGGTCCATTTATTGGGAAAGGCCTTTTTAAGGTGAAAAGGTGGGCTATTCACCGGTAAAAGAGGACTATTTGCAAGTGATTGATAGGCCATGCCCATCTGCTCAGGAAGTTTGCCACATCCTAATCTCCTGCCTCACTGACATAATCCAAGTTACTGAAGGTTATTCAATATCCCATATCTTTACTTCCTAGGTTTGTTTATGTTTATGTTTCTTATATTTTTCTTATATGTTTTGTTTATGTTTCTTATATTTTTTTCCAGGCCCATCACACCTCAAATCTCTTAAGGATAATGTAAGTTCATAACTTGGTTAATAAATTAAAGGGCAGAAATCTGACCCTAAGATAAAGAAATAGATGGAGAGCTCAGAGTGTTTTTAGGTAAAACATCTTAGAGTACCCATTTAAAAAAGTTCATAGGCTGGGCACTTGCCTTTCTCCTATAAAACGGGCTATACTTTTTACCAGTGAAGAGAGCCTATATCTTCATAACTATGGATGGGCTACCACTCTATTGTAGATAGGTAAATTAATTAGATATGTTGTAGGTGGTTAGATGGGCCTCCCTCAAGGCTCCACTATTCAAGGTGCCAGCTCTCCAGGAGCCAACACAGGGAGGAGCCAACATGGAGAACACTTTAGGCACATTCACTGGTTAACATTATAAAAAAAAAAAAGAGAGGTGCTACTTTTAGAGATAGATAGCAGTGATTTATATTCTAAATGGGAAATTCCTTGTATGTGACTTGTTTTCCCATTTGATTCCCATTTAATCAATATTACCTGGATGGCCGTACTTGTAATCTTATTGGTTGGTTGTGGTTTTGTCCCACCTCATGCCCACCTTGTAAATTTCCATTGCCTCTTATAGTTTTGTCCCACTTTGTACCTGCCTCACCACATGGTTTTGCTGCATAAAATATCATTGAAAAGTCAGGTAGGTAGGCAACCCACTTTTCAATCCCCCTTCTGTCTCTCTTAGACAGAACCTTTCTTTCTCTCAATAAATTTTTTTCTACCCTTAACTTCCATTGTTCCTAGAATTCATTCTTCAGTTTTAGAGAACAGGAACTTGCGTTTGGATACCTAGCAAATTTGGGAGTTACATCTCTTCCCCGTATCAATTCTATCACTTTTCTCCTGTAGTTTGAGCCTTGAGATATCTATAGATTCACAAATTTTCACCCCCAAAACATATAATCCCAGCTCCAGAGTATAAGGCCCTATCCTATCTCTTAGGGCTCACACACTAGTTTCTCTGAGTGTGTGCTTTAATTCTGCCTAATAAAACCTTTATATATTTCTCACTGAGGAGTCTTGAAAATTCTTTTTCTGTGATGGAAGTCATCAAAACTACAACCTGCCCAGTGCCTGGTATGAGTCAAGGTTCCTCAACTGTACTTTGGGAAACCTTGGACCCTGTCCAGTGGTCTCTTCTCTCTCTCCATCTCTATCATCTAGTCTCTGTTTAGTGGTTCTGTTTTTAAGCAAGAGTGATTTGTGTCATACATTGTGCTAGGAGGAGGAACAAACTCAGGGGGTATAGACTCCTAATGCAGCAGGTCTCAGACACATCACCATAGAAAATACTTACGGAATAAGGACAGACCTGGTTTAGAATTGGACAGAATGCAACCCCGGGTTTACTTCTAATCCTTCTCACACTTCCCACTCAATTTGCTTAAAGCAATTTACAGGTAGGCAAATTCACTCACTAATGCCTATTATTTGATTTTCTTTCCCTAAATCTTCTTGAAATAATCTTTGATTAAATTGGCCAGTAAGTTATACACCACAGGATAGGCGGTCAACAAGGTATAGCTACCTTCTACAGGAACGAAACAGTTCTCTTTGCCTTCCTATAAATTTCTGGTGACTTAAGAATGTGCATTAGGGCCTTTTTCCTTTTGCTAAATGTGCTTTCCATGCGAAGGATGGGAGAATCATGAGTGTTGATGGTCAAGTAGTTTTAGAAGGAGGATCTAGAATCTGGGATTAGTTTCCTATCACCAAGATTTGAATATAAACCCATTGCCTTACTTTATTCACCCTTCAGCTCCTTTTCCTACACTGATAAAAATAGCAAAACTTTTATAGTCTTTCTATATTATCACATTATTAGCTACAACTATCATAGAAGGTAGATACTATTATTAGCCCCATTTTACAGATAAGAAAAGGGGCTCAGAGAGATTAAGTAATTGTTCAAAATGGTAAACTGCAGAGCTGGAATTCCAAACCCCAAGGTTGGGCCAAGACTGCATCAGTACTAAGTACACTACCTCTCATGACAAAGGTGATCAGATGAGGGATTATCAGCTGCCAAATTCTCCATGTTACTTATGACTGGAGACTCAAGGCAGTCTCCTCACAGATTGACTTTTGACATCCCACTTGATCGAATCTTATGTATGGAGAAAAGGCACATACCATTAAGAGTTTAAAGGCACACCTCTTTGGGAAGGAAAAGAATTCTGAAAACCATTTCCAAGATGTTTTGGCTCTTGGTTCCATCTCCATTGGATTGGATGTATGACAGATAACAGAATTAGTAAAACATCTCGAAGGAAGATGTGTAGATTCTATAGAAATGTGTCCCTCACTCTGCAACCAGTAGGTAATAAATTGCTGCCTGGTAAACAAGCCAGGAAAGCTCTTTGTCTATCTATTGGGGTTTCAGTCCCTGCATTGGTCATGGACAGATAGAGAGTATGATGGAGCTTCTGGGGAAATTCTGGACATCTGCCAAGTGTCTTCCCTAACTGGCATTAAAAAAAAATTGAGACAGAGACTCACTATGTAGTTCAGGCTGGCCTTGAACTCACTATGTAGCCCAGGCTAGCCTTGAACTCATGGTAATCCTCCTGCCTCAGATTATAGGCATGAGCCACCATGCCTGCCCCCGCCTGGCACAATGAAACACTGTCTCCTTTTCAATCAGAAATACAATATATCACAAATAAAAATAAAAGTTCTTATCTTACCTCACAAAAAGGGTGAGCGAGCTCTGAGGAATCTTGACACAGCCCCATGAAATCTTGACCTTTTGTCCTTTCTGTGAAAATTTTTTTTGGTACTGGGAATTGAGCTCAGGACCTCATACTTGCCAGGCAAGTGCTGTGCTGTTGAGTTATGTCCCCTGCCCTTTGTGAAATAATTTTTGAAAGTATTTTAAGTTGTTGAAGGAAGATTTCACTTGAAGCAAAGGTCAAAGCAGTGGAGACTAGGCTGAGGAGGGAAAAAGTACAGGGGAGTGAGCTAAGTTTCAGGAGCTTGTTGATCTATTTCTGCTTATTCATCGAATAGTGCAGCAACTGCACTCTTGGAATGTTTGGATGACAGGGACACCTGTAACAGTCACCCACTCCACCACTGCCGCCAAGCCTGAAATTTGTTTCTGTCTATCTGAAGTGGCCACCCTGGGGAGTATGGTGGCCAGGCTGTTTTGAGTGTCAGGAGATCAGGAGAATACCCTCTCCCATCATCCTTATTATCTCTCCTTTTTCTTCCTCCTTTTTTTGGGACCTCAAAATATACATTTTAATGAGGGGAAAATTCCATTGACATTGTGTGAGTGTTTTTATCTCCACTGGGCTGGATCTGAGAGAATATGGTACAAGACTTACATTTATAAGACTGGTTCATTACTGAATTTCATATTTATCCCAAACTTCCATTTTCTAGTTAAGAACAATAACTGTCTTTGATTTCACTTTCTGTTTGTTTCTATCAACAAAAAAGCAAGGTTTTCCTTTTTTTCTTTGCATTAATCTTCCTGATTTCCCTTATTAGGTGTTTCTTTGGAAAGAATTTAACCTTGAGCTGAATTAAAATGAAAAGGCATCCATTTGTTTATGTGTCTTAGCCATCCATTAGACTATGCCCTCCACAAGAGTATGTCTCATTGACACAGAGCAGACCTCAAGCAATTTCCACTAAGTGAATGACTAATTGGGCTACTTTCTGTCACTAGAAACTAGACCCATCCCATGAATGATCTGTGTGACTCTAGGCAGGCTTCTTAAATTCTTTGTATCTCAGTGTCTGTGTTTATAAAAATGATCTTAATGATAGAACCTAGTTCATTGAGCTGTTGGGAGGGTTATTTTGTTTTTGTTAATTTCTTCTTTTGAGGAAGGATCTTTCTATGTAGTTTAGGCTATCCTTGAACTTACTATGCAGTCCAGGCTGACCTCAAACCCACAGAAATCCTCCTGCACATGCACCGCCAAGGCGGGCAAGCTGGAAGGGTTAAATAGAAAAATCCATGTGAAATTCTCACAGGATTACCTGGTTTATAGCAAATATTCATTAAGCTTTTTTTTTTGTTCCTGGTTCAATGCCTATGCTTTCCATGGACACTCAACTAAGTTCTTTTTCTCTGTTGAAGGACAATCTATGCTTAGCACACTTTTAGAGCAGAGATGGTTCCTTTGTCATCCTCTGCATCCAAGGCACATGGATGCCTTTCCTGAAACTGTGCTGGGTCCTGTTGCACTTACTATTGAGGTACAACAAACTACCCTAAATCTAGAAGCAAAAGATTACAACCACAGTATCAGGCTTCCTCATTCTGTGGGGCAGGAGATGAGGCAGAATAAAGCGGAATTGGATTATCTGTTCTATAGTGCTTGAGTCCTCATTGGGAAGACTGGTAGCTAGAGGCTGGGATCACTCAGATGTTTGTTACCTGGATGGGTTCAATGTGGTATTATATTCCCAATAAGACCACTGTAAGTTGAAAATATGAAAAACTAAGAATGATTTTAATATGCCTAATTTACCATAGATCCTAGTTTAGCCAGGCTGTATGCTGTGCAATACTGATTATTTCCCCTGTGATAGCATGGCTGACTGAGAGATACAGCTTGCTACTGCCACCAGCTATCATCTCCAGAGAGAATCATAGTATTTATTGCTAGTTTGGGAAAAGGTCCAAATCCCAAATTCAAAGAACAATTTCAAGTGAATGCACATCACTTTCACACCATCATTATGTTGGAAAATTGTAAATTGAACTATTGAAAGCTAAGGGCCATCTGTATTAGTTTTCTAGGATTGCCATAATAATATACTACAAACTGAGTGGCCTAAACATAATACAGTAAATTGTATTCTCTCACAGTTCTGAAAGCCTGATATCAAAAATCATTGCCACCGGGACCAGGCTACTCCAAAGCATCTAGGGAGGACTCCTTCTTGCCCCTTCCAGCTCTTTATAGCTTCGTGTGTTCCTTGGCTTGTGGGTCCAAAGCTTCAGTTTCTGCCCCTGTCTTCTCATGTGCCTGCATCTTTATCTAATTTGTTTCTCATATAAGGACGGGTGAAAGACCTACTCACAGCAATGTAATCACATTTTAACCCATCACAGTGGTACCTCAGTTCATGAATGCTTTTGTTTGTGAAAAATTTGGTTTGCAAACAGAAACATTTGGCAAAATTTTGTTTGTGAACTCACAACTGGGTGATAAACACAACCACAGCCATTTTCCTGCACAAACATGAACATGGCCATCTTTTCCAGAAGTGTGGAACAAGTTGAATTTATGAACCGAGGCACCACTGTACATTGAAAATAACTACAGTACTTACAAATGTGGCAAATTCTGAGGTACTGGGGTTATACTTTAGCATATATTTTGACAAGACACAATTCAATCTATAGTAGCTGGGATAACTCAAAGATAAGCTCAGCTGGTACTGAAGTCAGCAAGTGGTCTCTTTTGGGGGGTCTCATTGTCGGCAGCATTTCTACATAAATTTTGGGGGATTATCATTTCATAATTAAAGTATGACTATAGCTGTCTAAGACTCAATGTCACCTTGCCCGAGAGCTGGCATGGCATGCAGAAATATAACTCTGCTTTGCCTCCAGTCATAGTTGAGGCCTCCATGGTCTGTGAGGCAAGATTGCATCAGCCGATGATATCCTGGTTCTTTGAGAACCGAGTAGTAATACAAAAACAGAAAGGTTTTACCTCAGGAGGCACTAATTCCTTGTCAAACTGAACTCATCCCATCCACCATTGTAACAATGCTCTCTGTTTAGTCCTTCTCAACAGAAGAACCTCATGCATGACTTAAGATCTTCATCAGCTCTTGATGTACTTTGACCATCACTTCCTAAGTCACCTGATGCTCCCTCCAATTATTGTGTGTACCCAATAAAGTGTCTAGCTGCAAAAGTCTTTGTCTTTGCCCACTCTGAAGCACTGACCTCCCAGCACCCCCTCCACATACTTCAAAATTATGCAAGTCTCTATTGTGTTTTTTCTCTTTAACCCTTTCCGCCCCGTGGATTGCCTTCCAATATCTCACAGCATGGTGAACCGGATTCTGAGAAGAAGCAGCCTGAAAACAACTATTCCAAGAGAACCAGATAGGAGGTACAGAGCCACTGCAGCCCTGGTCCTGACAGCAGCACCACTTCTGCTGTACTCAGTGTGTCAAAGAGTCAGAAGTCACTTAGCTTCTTCCTCTCCATGGAAGGAATGTTAAAATATTGGGGTCCATGCTTTAATCACCTTGTTTCTTCCCTCCACCCCGCCATATCCACAGTCTTCGAACAGTTTTCCTTAATATTCACCTTTCTATTTCCATATTCAAATATGGAACACAGGATCTCCTCTGAGGAAATAGGAAAAATTTTCTGTGTCACATTTTCAGAAAACATTTTTCAGTGTCATTTTGAAGATAGGATCCTGAGCTACACTTGTGCATTTATTTTTTAATTTTCAAATTACCAGAGAACTTTACTTTTATTTTTAAATAAAAACACATTTATCAGAGGCCTTAAAGAGGAAAGAATTAAACTGGGCAAAAGTATTTTTTTTTAACAAAAAGTATTTTATAAGAACCAAAAGTAGACGACAGTACTGAAGCGATTTCAGGTTGTTGCCTGGAAGCAGGAAGTGGCTGCCAGGAGAAAATGCTGTGATCCCACAGCTATGAGAATCAGAACCAAAATATTGTGGAGAGATGTCAAATCTTCTTCTTTTCTTTTTTTTTGAAGGGGGGTGCAGAGGAGGGTACGTTCTTAAATACACTCAGCACATGCTTTTAATGAGACTTTTTCAGGGGTATTTGGAAAATACTTAGATACCTGACTATTGACCCTCACTTCAGATATTAGCAAGAAATATGATTGGTTTCATGTTTACCAAAACTATCAAGATGTTCCTAAAGCATTATTTGAAATAGCCTCCAACTGGATATTACCAAGATGCCTAGTGTTATGTTTGGGATCCAAAATGTCCCCCAAAAGATGTATTGTATTGAAAGCTCAATTGGTAATTGATGGACTTTTGGGAAAGTGATTGGGTCACAAGGGCTCTAACTTCAAAGGATTAACCTATTGATGAGTTCATTAGCAGAAAAGATTTAAAAGAATCTAATAATATGAAGCTGTGAGGCTTTCAGGGCTTATTTTGCTTCTGCTCCCTTCTTTTCTTGCTCTCTCACTTGCTTTGCTTTCCAGAAGCCATGAGGTAAGCAGCTTTACTTCACTGTACCCTTCTGCTATGATGTCCTGCCTTACCTCAGGCCCACAGTGATGGAACCAGCCAACCATGGGCTGCAACCTCTGAAAACATAACCTAAAATGAACCTTTCCTCTGTTTTCTTTTGCTCAATTTATACTTCTTCAAAGTACATATTGGTGCTATGTGATCACATTCCTCAGGGGGCGTTAGTACATCTTTATTCTTTTTTCATTCCCTTCACTTCCCCTCTAATCCTCTTCTCTCTCCATCTCTTGGTCTAGAAATTGAAAGCCAACTAACAGCAAAATAAATACCTTGTAGTATATTACCAGTGAGTACAGTACAGGGAAGAGAAAGATCTGTAGCTACATGCAACAATGTAAGAAGCTTACAAATAATGTTGAGGGACATAATTCAGACACAAGAGAACACACTGTACAATTTCAGTTATATAAAGTACAAATGCAGCAAAACTTAGCTGTGCTGTTATAAGGCCAGAAAATAGTTACTTTCTGGGGGAAGAGCGACTGGAGGAGGAAAGGGAAAGGGAGTTCTGCTTACTTTCTCTTTCTGGACCTGGGTGCTGGTTACGTGGGTGTATTCAGTGTACGAGGCTATAAATTTATGACATGTGTACTTTTCTTATGAATATTTTGCTTCAGTTAAAAAATTAAAGATAAAGTACTTACATTCAAATAATCACCAGGCTATGACAGAAAAGCACAAAATTTAGAAACACAATATGAACATTTGTTATTGAGACTTACAGTGCCGATAACCCAAAGACTGATTCTTCAGTCTTTCTGGGTTACTACAATGAATTATTTTCAGTAAAATAATAAAATGGACAGGATACCATTGTCTAAACCTCAAAAGAAATCACTCAATTTTACCCTTCCTTAAAGGTGGAGAGGGCTCTTTGTTGGCAGACTATTGCTCATTTCATCTTTTTGAAATGACTTTGGATGAGAGAACAATGGACGTCAGCTGGGGATAGGGGGAAGATGAAGAAGAAGGCATTATGGTGCCCAATCTAGAACTCCTTTTGGCCAGGATCTTCCAGGACTCCAGTTTCTGTTCCACCTTCTATTGCTCAATTTCATACCCATTTTTTTTAAACTTCCCTAGGTTTTTCACATGGAATTCTGTGGAAACTCTCCTTTTGGTAGTCTGCCAGTTTTGCTTTCTCCACTGGGACAAATGACCATTTGGCTTGGGATATGTGTGTGTGTGTGGGAGGGGGGCTTCTTTGTGTTTTGTGACAAATCACCCTCAGCAGATTTCATCATGGCTCATTTTCTCAAGGGCTTTAGAGTTTTTTGGGAATGTAGACCAAACTTCCAGACAGGTTTCCATGCCTGGCCATACATAGGATAAGATATGTATGATATGGTGTATTTTCCATTCAGTGGCAGGTAAGGAAAGGGGCTAATCTGTCATTTTATTAAGGTGGGAGCTGCTACCATGGAGAAGACTGTACCACTTGTCTTGATTCAAAAGAGCATTTAATGCATGGAAAAAGCAAACATAAACTAAGGCCTGAGCTAAACAATTCCTTGAATATGAACATGTTCTTCTGGGCATGGTATGTACATTCCCATTCAGACGCATTTCTCTTTGTTTTGAGCAGTCTTGGTTAGTTTTTTCATTGCTGAGACAAAACACCCAACATTCAAAGTTAAAGGGGGAAAGGTTTATTTTGGCTCACAGTGTTTGAAGGTTTCAGTCCAAAATTGACTGGCTCCAAGGCAAGTGGTATGGCAGAAGAGCACTAGAAAGGAGAAACAGTTCATGGAAGGCAGAAGATAGCAAAGGTAGAAAGCAGCAACTAGTGAAGTAGTAAAGCAAGCAAGTGACAACAGAGACCCTCTTTCTGTCTCTTATATTCTTCCCAGGATGGGTAGCACTTGCACCCAGGATGGGCCTTCCATTATCCACTCCCAAAACTCTACCAAACCATTCAGTGGACTAATTTAGTAATCACACACCCTTGATCCCAGCAGCACACACTCTAGATCCAGCTACTTCTGAAAATCCCCACCTATGACTGTGTTAGGCTTTTGGGGTGTCATTTAGTCACAAGTCAGAACAATTAGTATTCACTTCCCTTGTCTTGGTGAGGTGAGTGGCATGTTTAATTTCAACCCCTGGAGTCTTCTGCAAGCCTCCTAGCTCTAGTCCACTCCTCATGTGTGTTTGCCTCTCTGTTCTCAGAAAACAGTGTCTTCACTTGTGCAAACTGTGAAACAAGAACAATGTAACTGGCACTGACAGCCTTTTAGATTCCTATAGGAGAAAGGACCTGGTTTCATATCAGAACAGTTTACCTTTCACTGCAGCATATCCACTGAAGAAGAAGAGAAATATTTAATTGTTGGGCTCTAGTGCAGTGTCAGAACTACTGAGATTATGAGAATATGTCTTTTCAACAGCTTAAAGGCCATTGATTTCATTTTTTTCTGGTATAGGCAGCTCAGACAGGATTCACAAATTCCAGCCTATAACGTATACTTCTGGCAAAAACTAAGCAGAACAAAGAAGTATTTGACTGTAGTGTTCACTATGGACTCTTCCTTATCAATCTTATAATTCTATTAACTCAGCTAATTCCTATTAAATTTATAGAAACATCAGAGATACTTAGAATTTAAAAGGTCCAGAAAGATAATCCAATCTCATGTAAAGATAACCCAGCTTCATGCTTTGATCTAAAAAGTTTAAAAATGAAACAAGAAACAAATTAGGACCAGAGAGATTAAGTAATTTGCCTGAATTATTCCATCAGGTATAGTACAGGGTCTGGGGCAAAGTCTTACAGCCCTCTTTCTGCTAAGGACCCTATTCACAGAACTACTTAGATGACTCAATTCCTGAGGGAGTTTTTGAGAGCCAGAGTAACTTCTTGCTTGAGAGATATATTCTACAGGATAAGGACAGTTTAGGAGAAAATCCAGAAAGAAACAAGATGAATCAAATATCTTTTGCCCCATGACTTCCTATCCCTATGAATTCAGGATGCTGAACTATTTCCAGCATCTATTGTGTATTTAGGACTTGAACACTGGAAACTTCTAAGGAGTCTGATACAATCTCAGTGTGCCCTGAGCTATGCCTAATATATAGCTATAAGGAACATGTATAGAGCCATCTGCTTTGATCTAATTCTAGGCATTTGTTCTTGATGGAGGACTTCAATGCCACCTCAAATCTTCACCATGATTCTTAAACATCCAGGGGAGTCAAAATGCCCTCCTTTTCCCCTAAAGCCCTTCTGACAATGAAAGAATAAGACAGAGGCAAATCTTTTAGCAACCTTCTGCTGAATTTGTGTCTAGAAGACTTTGGCTATTCAGAGGCTGTAGTGTTTACCCAGACAAATTGCTTTTCCCAGTGCATAGTTTTTCCTGAGAAGACATCCATAGTCAGTCCAAGATGAGACTATAATATTTTCTCAGACTTTTACCAGGAAGAATTTTCATCTAATGGTGATAGGGTACAAGAAGTCACAAGCAACCCTATTTTCCACCCCCCATTGCAGAAAAAGGTATAGCAATTCTGAGTTTAATAATCTACACCCGTGACTAGCACAGCTGTGAAACCCTGGGAATCCTGTAGATGTTTTAGAAAGTTGTGAGATCTCAAACACCCAAGATTTTTTTATTTATTACAATATCTATCTTCTACTCTCTAATTTATTCAACAAGTATTTCTATAACACTTTCCAGAGACTTAGATAAAACTGATAAAAGAGATTTTATTAAGCTCCCCTGTGCTGAGCACTTAAATTGTCTTATTTGCATCTGAAATATAGTTTTATGTTAGGTATCTTTCTTACAGACTCCAAAATTGTGGTTCAGAGACATTAGGTGAGTTGTCCAAAATATGTAACAGACACAGAGCAGTAACTCAATCCTGGATCATCTAGTTTGAAGTTTTGAGTAGTTTATGCTAGAACTGCTTGCTTACTCTAATAATGTACTGTCAACCACTGAAATTGCTATCAAGAAAGAAATGTGTGGTTATTTTACTAAGAACAACCCTTCATGCACCAAATATATGGTTTGGTCAACATTCTAATTTAACTATACTCAATGTGTAAACAATAGCAATTTGATATAAGGGATGATCAATGTACTGCGATTTAAAGTCTGCCTAGAAATGCATTATACATCATTTTGACAACAGATTTATCTTCATGTTTTTGTTAAAATAATTTTTAAATTATTTTTTGTTTTCTGAGCTCATATCAATTTAAAAAAGGAGTGATGTGGATAGCATTCAAGCGTCAGTACTGAGGGCCTACTGAGGGTAATAACCCCACCTACTCAAATGTAGACAACAGTAAGCAGGCACTACATCAACAACTGAAAGTGTAAGTGGAAAAAGCAGAAAGCACATACTGTTACCCTGAAGAAAAATTTAAATTTTGAAGAGCCAATAGTCTTAAGTCTAAGAACCTTTGCAGCTAAGAAGATAAGGTATGGAATCTAAGAAAGGTGGTCCCAAATTAGGTTCTACCTGTCACATACAAACTATTAACAATTGAAAAGAGAGTTAAAACAGAATGAAACAACAGTTTTCTTCTCTTCAAAAAAGGAAGGTAATAGTAGGTAATGGTTGGATTTGGGGGAGGCATAAATAACCCTCAGAACAGAGTAGGGGCACATGGGAAATGTATCAGAGGTATCATCTATAGTTTTTAAAAATTTTTGTGACTTTGTTTTCATTGGGATTTAGGACATGGGATAGGAAATGGTACCTTGGGGTCTATTATTGTAAGTAGCTTGAGACCAGTGAGGATAGGAGCTGTGTGGTCATCAGCGTGGGCCCCTCCCCCACCCAAGCCTACCTGCTACCAGCAGACCAGGGAAATGAAAGGAGAAATTAGAGAGTTTTTACAAATAAATGATAATGCCAATACAACATACAGGAATGAGAGATGCAATTAAAGCATTTCTATGAGGGAAATTTATAGCAGTGAATGCCCACACTAGGAAAACAGAGCGAGCTCAAATTAAAAACCTAATGGTGAATTTTAAGCTCCTAGAAACAGAAAAGCAAGGTAAACCCAAATCTCATAAAAGGGAGGAAATTATAAAGATCAGAGCAGAAATCCATGTAATGGAGACTGAAAGAATGATACAAAAAAATCAATGAATCAAAGTGTTGCTTTTTTGAAAGAAAAAATAAAATTGATAAACCCTTAGCTAACCTTATCAAAAAAGGAAAGAAAAGGCTCAAATAGGAATCAAAATGGTGAAGTCACAACAGATTCAGTAGAAATCCAGCGCATTATCAATACCTACTTTGAGAACCTGTACTCTAATAAAATGGAAAACGCAGAAGAAATGGACAGATTTCTAGATACATATGAGTTACCAAAGTTGAATGAAGAAGATATAAAAATTCTAAACACCCCAAATACAATCAGTGAAATTGAAAATTTAATTAAAAATTTACCAACAAAGAAAAGCCCAGGTCCTGATGGATTCACTGCTGAATTCTATAAGACAATGACAACAGAGACATGGCAGGGGGTATCATATTCCCCAACATGAAACTATACTACAAAGCCACTGTCATAAAAACAACATGGTACTGGCAAAGAAACAGATCCAAGGATCACTGGAACAGATTAGAATATGAAGAATCAGCTTCTGACATACTCAGCTATCTCATCTTTGACAAAGGAGCCAAACATCCTCACTATAGGAATGATAGCCTCTTTAATAAATGGTGTTGGAAAAACTAGATTTCAATTTATCAAAGATTAAAACTAGATCTGTATCTTTCACCATGCACTAAACTAAAATGAAAGTGGATTAAAGATATAAACATTAAAATGGAAACACTAAACTTGCTGGAAGACACATTAGGTAGAACTCACGAAGATATTGGTATAGGAAAAGATTTATGAAAAAATACTCAGTAGCATGAGAGCTAGCACAAAGAATCTCATCTTTTTAAGAAGCTTCTGAACTGCAAGAGAAATCAGAGATAAAAGATAACCCACAATGCGGGGAAAAATTTACTAGCTGTTCCTCAAAGGTCTACTATCTAGAACATACAAAGAGCTCAAAACAATCAGCCCTCCTCAAATATAAAGACACAATTCAAAAGTGGGCCTTTGAAATGAACAGACATTTCTCAGACAAAGGAATAAAAACAGCAAACAAACATATGAAAAAATATTCAACATCAATGATCATTTGAGAGATGCAGATGGAAACAACACTGAGATTCCATCTCACCACAGAAAGAATGGGTGCCATCAAGAAGTCAACCAATAACAAGTGCTGGTTGGGTTGTGGGGAGAAAGGAACCCTTCTTCTTTGTTGGTGGGAAGGCAGACTGGTGCAACCACTGTGGAAATCAATATGGAGATACCTCAAACAACCAGGATTAAAAGTCCCATTTGACCCAGGTATTCCTCTGCTGGGTATCTTCCCAAAAGAATTAAAAGAATTATAGCACAGTGATATATGCTCACGCATATTTATAGCAGCACAGTTTGTAATAGCTAAAATTTGAAATCAGCCCAATTGCCCATCAACTGGAGATTGGATAAAGAAGATGTGTGTGTGTGTTTATTTTCATGAAGTGCAATACTGCTCAGCCATAAAGAATGAGAAACTAGAGATATTTATAGCTAAGTGGACTCACATTGAGAACATGCTCTTAAGTGACATTAATAAGTCACACATGTATAAATACTGAATAGTTTTTCTGGTGTGAAAAACTAAAAGTGTAAATAAGAATCAAAATGTATAATTGATATTGTGAATAGGAAGAAAAACTCTAAAAGAGTAGAGGAAGTGGGAGGGGTAGGGGAAAGGTAAAAAGGGAAAAGAAAAAATACGTGAAAAGGGAAAACATGGAAACAATGTCTTTGTAAACTGGGAAGGATGAAGAGGCTGAAGGGAGGGCTGGTGAATGGGGAAAAATAAGAACCAAGATAAATCATGCAAAGGTGCAAGATCCCAATGATGAATGAAACTGTATTGTATACCTAAAATTTACCAATAAATTTGATAAAGATAAAAATAAGTAGCTAAATATGATGTGTGTTGATAAGCAAATAAGAACAAAGTTTTACAGTACTTTCATGCAATAAATTAGATTTGTATCAGGCCAGATAATAACTTTCCTGGATTAAATATCTGATTAGGCTTAGACTGATTGACCTTTACAGTTTGTTGTAACCTTAGAGGGTGTATGATTTTTATAAACCATTTTCATGGGTTTAGTGCTAGTTATAAGCAAGATCCTGGTGTTATATTATTCTCAATTGGATGGAACATTAATGAATAGATAAGTAAAAATATAATGAACAAAGAACACAGACTGAACCCACATATTAATCTTTACTTCTGGTTAAAATATCATAGTAAGGGAATTAAAAATATGTGCACTTAGAAGAATAAGAGAAAGGGAGAGATGATGAGATGGAAAAACAAGTTTTGGAAGCTGGAAAGCAAACAGAAGGATGGGAACTTTCTTAACAGATAGGGACAGTTGAAAGCTGTATTTCTACAGAAAAGAAAAAAGTGAAAAAGAAGGAATGAAACAAAAGCAAGTAATTTTGGTGAGGAAGCTTGGAAAGACTTAGACTAAAAAACAGACACATGAGTCATGGTACTGGTTAAGATGTCTGTGCTAGCCATTCCAGAATTCCTATGGTTCAGGTGTGGTTGGAGTGGTATCTCCAAAGGTTTCTGTGTTAGAAGCCTGGTCCTCAATGCGGGGATGTAAAAGGTGATAGAACCATTGAGAAGCAGGCCTAGTGAGAAATCTTTAAATCATCCACAGAGCTGCCCTTAGAAAACATTAAGGTAGCTCTGGTGGGACCCTTAAGTGCTTACAAGAAGACTCTTATGAAAAGGGCAAGCACGGCCCCACCCAGGTGCCTGCATTTGCGTTTCTCCATGTATTCCCTTCTTCATACAAGCATTCCTTCTATGTTATGATGTAACCATGAGGGTCCTCATCAAAGCTTGGCCAGTGGAAGTGAAATGGCCCCAGATCTCTAAACTGTGAGATATATGAGTCCTTTTTATGTATAAATTTAGCCTTCCTTGGATACTTGTTATAGTAACAAAAATGGGTTAATATAAATGTATAGTTTTTCCCTAAGGATTTTTACTCAATGTTCTATCTCTTCTGCCCAGTAAACTTCTACTCATTTTTCAAGACCCAGAACTTTTGTTCCTTGAAAAACTGAAATTCCAAAGTTCTTTTAGACTTTTCAGTATGTATACATGTGTTTGAATAAGATGGGAAAATAGTTTCTTTTTCTTTAAACATCCAACTGATTGAATGCCATTCCCAAACTTATATAACTGCAAAATATCTATACTTGTCCTCCACATATTCCTGAGCACACTGAGAGTATCCATATGTGCCTTCTAGCTATGTTCTGTTGCTCCCAGCTTCTCATGATTATAGCATCACAAGATCAACATGATCACTGGCCATCTCACAAGAAATTCTCTGATGTGTACATAGTCTATATTATTCTACTTTGTTGCAAAGCATGGATACATTTCCTTCTTTTTATTCTCTAATGCTTACTAGGATAACATGAAGTAATGGTATTTATTGCCATTCCTAGAATTAGTCATCCTATGTCTTTTAAGGTGATCCTTTACTAGTTCTCTCTGTCTCTCCTCTGGTCCCTTCCTTCTGTCTCCTGCCAATGAAACAATGGGCTGCTCACTTCTATGTTTGGAAGTCTCCTCTCTATTGCCTCCCCCAAACATACAGTCAAAATAAGGAAAAATCTATTGACAACATAATAAACAATAAAATTGTTGATAATATAACTGATTCACCTTTCCCAATCTGAAGATAGAATTTGCTATTGTTAGAGTAATGAACTTTCTCCATGTGAAATGTCTATGGTTAAAGTGCTCCTCCTATTCAGGGCTTTTGCAAGATGAAAAATGTGGGAACTTCTATATATGCATGACTGAAAAAGACCCATGAAAGCCAACAGCCAAGAATAAATGTTGGAGAGCCTACTCCCAAGAATATATTCTAAATTCTACCCAAGGAGCAGATGCTTCTAACAACTCTCTAAAATAAAGGTTTTTTTTTTCCAACCCCAGATATATAAAGAATGATATACAATCTCTGAGCAACAAGAAATGTTGGGAATCTATCTCTAAAATATCACTTGGCTTCCCCATCACATTTCTTTTCTGATTTCCCTAGACAGCCTTTGTTGCTCTTTTATGGGTGTTCCCATTCTTGTGTGTTTATACAAACAGCAATGAAATTATAGCTCTTATCACACAGTACTACTGTTGTTCCTTAATGAAACTGTCTATACTTGTAGGCTGTGAGCTATATGAGAGCAGAGTATTGTATTCATCTTTGTATTCCTGGCACGTAGTAGGAACTTGGTAATGCTTCAGCTCAACTGAATCAGCTATGGTGAAAGAATAAAACGGTTCTCTCAATTCGACATTTATTTTCCAGAATCCATTCCAATATACTTCAAACTAAAAAAAAAATCCAGTTTAAAAATAAGCAGAGTGAAATAAATGGAGTGTTTTACAAAAATACTGTCTTTTAAGGTAAAAGTAAGGTCCTTAAGATGAGCATTTTGTTATCTTCTTGAAGCAATGAAATACGTGCAATCGATCAGAGAGAACACTCAGAAAACAGATAAAAATCCAACTCTACTAATGTAGCCATAGGCAAGGAGGGGGTCGACAAAGGATATCATAATCATCCTGATATTTTTAGAAGTTCTTTGGTGACAGGTTTTGAGAATCAGAAAATGATAAAAAATAATTTTGTTATTCCACAAAGGAGATTCTCTCTCTCTCTCTCTTCATATATATCAAGCTGATTTTGAGCAGTGGCTGAGAATGTTAAGAAAATATTTTTAAGGATTAGTGAAATAATAGGCTTCCAGGGTGGCTGTACTTTATAAAAGACTTATCTTGGGGGAGTTGAGAGATTTTAGCAGTGTGGGTGTCAAAGTGAAGAGGCAGAGTGATTGTAAGTTTTGTGTTCCAAAATTCCAAGAATAAAGTCCACATGGAAGAATTTCATGAGATATATAGAAAAATGAAATTTGCAATTTGAATTCTTTAGAGGTGCTTAGTCCACAGCAGATGACCATTTTGTCAGGATCTTAAGAGATCTTGGTCTTCACCTTTAGGAAAGACGGTCTTGCAGCTTCTCTTGGTAGCTATTGCTAAGTGATCCTCCGTGTTATGGGCCAGGGTTGGATTTCAGACAAAAATGACACTTTATTTGTTTGAGATGTTTGTTTCTTTATATATTTAGTCTTTTGACTCTTTTCATTGTTTAGGATTAGTCATAAGTTAAGTAGGACAGGGAAGATGCTATAAATAGTTTATTGTATTTATTTTCATGCAAGAAATTAGGCTAAGTTTATGCATCCAACCCACTAAAAGAAATAAGTTTATGTGTTTATTTTTTAAAACATTGTGAATCCTTTCTCACTTAAAATAGTCTAATATGAAAACTGTCTCTGAAAGATTTATGGGTAAGCTCTTTTCCTCATACTTTGCTTTTCTCTCTCCTTCTCTCTCTCTCTCTCTCTCTCTCTCTCTCTCTCTTCCTTTTGTTTCTGCAAATCTGAATAAATTATGTCTCTTTTGAGTTTTTTTAAATCCATGAATTAAAAATGTAAGTCCATGTATCATGGAAACTTTGCATGTTTATATCTTTGAAGTGTGCTGATGATTTGTATTGCTACTGTAAGTTTGTTTTACTGGGTAATATAATTTTAATAAAGTAATCACCTTACTGTGATTGGTGAGACTTGACTATAAAACTTTTCTGAAATAATATTACAATGAAAAGTTGAGAAATATATAGTTACCTGAAAGAAAATGCCCTGTATTTTTACAACACAGTGCAGTTAACTGTAGCACTTCTAAGTGGCCTATGTTACTTGTAACATGCCATACAGGTCAGGCATTATATATGAATAAATGTGGTATTACCTTTGTGAGGAGATTTTAGTATTTTGGGGGCATTTGCTACAAAGTGGCCACCACTTCAGTCTACCTGCCACAGGGTTAACTATGCTCTTTTATCTTCCAAGTGCTTAGATTTCGGCATTGAAGGCCTCCTAGAAAATGCAACTGTGTTGTTGGGAGGGATGACACATCAGTACATCCCACATAGTGTGGTTAATAATCAAGTTACCTCCTAAGTGTGTCTTGGAGAGAAAGGAGAAGGAGGAAGAAACCTGAAAAAGCAGTGTTGTTCTTCTGGTCTACCAGGGGATAGGAGCCATGGAGCCCATCTCTGGACAGGTAGCACTGGAGGAAGTAGAAAGATGTGGTACCTTGGTTCATGAATTTAATTCACTTCATGATTCAGGGGAAGGTGACAAAGTGCCTGTTTGTCACACAGTGTGGAGTTCACAAAGAGAAGCAAACAAAATGTTGCTAATTGCTCTGTTCAAGAATTGAATTGTTGGGGAACAGAAGCATTTGTGAGCCAAGGTATTACTGTATTTGGAAAAAGAAGAAGAAGGAACCAGGTAGGGACCATAGGGACCAACCAAGGTTTCTATGAGGTTGAAATTTCCAATTTGACAGAGCCACTTATAAATAATACTTTCAGCAGAAATTTGTAGAAGCTCTCTCTCTAGTTTCTTATGGAGTTTCTGCAGGTCAAGGGCCATTAATTTATTATCCAGAATCATCTTTTTTTAAGGGATTTTAAGCTTGAGTTTGATGGTGCTAATATGCATGGGCCAGTGTAAGTACCAGGGAAATAGGTATTAGAAAGTTTTTCTTGCATATACAAACCTTTCCAGGTCCTTGGATGAGCCCTCAGAACCTTGGTGAATAAGCTATCAGACTGCTAATGTTCATGAGCCAAGTGGGGAAGCAGGCCAGCCTCCACCAAATTTCCAAAAGAGCTGACCTATAGCTTCAGAGCAGTACATTTATGTAGCCATCTCACTGAAGACTCAACTCTTGTTTAGAGGATTTTATTACTTTTCTCATTGTGCCCAACAAGGAGCTTAATACGGCAGGAGAGAAAAGGATTAAGAATGATGAGCCCATATGTTCAGTTAAACTCTAGCAATTGAAAGCTCATGCCACTCAGGACAATTACTTTAGTCTTATTGAATCTCATCTCTGAAAGGCAGATGATTGCAATAATTGCTTCACAGAGCTGTTGAAAAGATATGATAAGGTCAGGAGTGAAAATTTGACATTTATTAAGATAATGTTTGTGAAGTTCCCAGTAGGCTTCTGATCAGATAGTCAGCTTGCATGTATAACAGACTTTCTCAAGGGAAAAATCCCAGGGTTCCTACTGAGTGGGCTAAGCTTCAGGAGTATTTTCCATGGATTTTGAATGTGAAGGGAGCCTTGAAAATCATGTTGTTCAGTCACTATATTTAATTACCTTTGTATTTAGAATTTATTTTTTATAAAAAATGCCAGATATGTAGTTTTGAAATCAAATATTTATAATGAAAATCAACAGTTTCTTATATCATTGCACTCAAATCCCACTGTCCTAGAAGATAATACCTTAATGAACTCAATTTTACATGGTATCCACCAGCCTAATATAAGAGTTTTGTTCATTATACCTGTTGTTTCCCTATCTTTCCAATATGGTTTTAGTTTTTTCATAGGATGACTTTGTAACTTAAAAATATACCATTTTTTCTTAAATTTATAATTAGGTCATAAATTGAATTCCATACTTTGAAAGATGAAGCCATTCCCACCCTACCTTTCCATTCACCCCTTCTCATTCTTTCTACTTCCCAGTTTCTATCACTTCAGTCTTTACCTCCATGCTGTTAAAGTCAGCGACACTGGCATTCTCTTTTATGATCATAATTATCTCATGACTTATTTATAGGTTGTGTATAAAAGCTTAAAATAAATAATCAGTATTTACCTAAGAGTAGTTAAGTAAATGGAATTTACCAAGTGCCAAGTGGAAGACTATAATTACATGAACTCCCTAGTGCAGATATTTCATAGTAGTAGTGCAAAGCTGACTAATAAAAAGGGTCACTTAAACTCATCATGTCAATGCCAGTTTGGCAGATCAATCTCATATGATTCTGAGGAAGAAACACAGTACTGGGCATCAGGAACAATCCACTTGTCAGGATCCCTCTTGGAACCAAGACCTGGCCCAAGATCTCAAGGCTACTCTGTGGCTTTAGTTATGGGCCTCCTAGGGCCATCTAGTCAACCTTGTGCACAGGGTAGGAATTCTATGGACTAATGTGGCTGATAATGATAAGTCTCATGCTAGTTGAGGTTCTTAGTTTTTATAGGTATATTTTGAAAATTTATCTTTTCTGTTAAAGCTTCTCAGTAGCTTCTCTTCATTATTTACTGAAATTTTATAATAATGAGTCTAGATGTAAATGTATTTGCATAAATGTAAGTGTTAGTTCACTGCTTTGGACACTTAGTTGGCTTCTTAATTTGGAGACACATATCCTTTAACTCTGGGAAAATCCTTTGTAATATTTAATTATTTCTTCCTTATTTTTTCTTTCTGACATTTGTATTGACCAGATTCCAGGTCTCTTGGATTAATCCTTTGTGTATCTTATCTCTCTCATTTACCCATCTCTCTGACTTTGTTTTACTCTTTAGTAGTTTTATTAGATTTTACCCATTATCTATTTGAATCTCAGGTCACATTTTATTTTACAATAGTCTTTTTTTATCTATTCACACTTCGTTGATACAATAACATTTTACTACTTTTTCTAGGAATATTTACTAGAGAGTTCTTTAAAGTTTAAATTGCATTTCTAGATTATTTTTGTTCCTTCCAGAATTATAGATGCTGCTTCTTTACCTTAGGTTCTCTCTTTTATGTTGTTGATTCTCCTAAAAAATCTTGGAGTTTGCAATTGTTCTATCTTAAGAGCTAGGCAATAAGTTCATATTCAGATGTGTGTGTGTGTGTGTGTGTGTGTGTGTGTGTGTGTTTCACTAGTGGTGGCAGTGCTTCTAGGGTTGGCTGTTTCCTTTAATTCAATGTGGGAGAGTGGGCAATAATTCTGGGGAAATCATTACCAGACTGAAAATGTTTACTTTATAGTCATTCAATTTCTCTAGAGAAAAACCTTCTCATTACTTGCACAATGGCTGAATGTATCATTTTGTTTGGCTATCATAATAAAGTATTACAGGCCAGGTGGCTTAAACAATAGAACTTTATTGTCGCACAGTTCTGGAAGTCGAGGGTTCAAGATCAAGGTATCAGCAGGATTTATTTCTTCTGAGGCCTATATCTTTGTTCTATCCTAACATGATTTTTTTTTCTCAGTGCACATGCATCTGTGCTATCTCTCTGTATTTTCTAATCTCTTCTTTCTTTTTTCAATTTTTTTTAGTACTTGTTTGCAGTACATAATGATTACATTACTTGTGGGGAGTTGGTATAGGTATATAATGCATTTAAATTTTTTTATTCATCTCCTTTCCCTCCCTCCATCTCTTGGTGCTCTTCCTTTTGCAAAAGATCTATCTCCCTATTTCCTATCATTTATCTTTTATTTTTCTCTTTATTTTTATTTTGTCTTCATCTCTTCTTATAAGGACCTAGGTCAGATTAGATTAAGGCCAACACCAAGGGTCCCATTTTAACTTAATAGCCTCCTTAAAGGCGCTGTATCAGAATATACTCACATGCTAAGGTGTCAGGCTTAGGTTTTCAGCATATGAATTTTGAGAAGACAAATTCAGCTCAGAACAGTGGGGCAGATGGGTATCTAACAGCTTTCACATAAAGAAGGAGAGCTTGAAAGTGGGAGATCACCAGAGTTGGCTTCCTCTGCTTTAACAATGTTGACATTTTGAGCTACATAATTCTTCCCTAGGAGGAGCAATCCTGTGCACTGTAAGATGTTTGCAGCAACCCTGGCTTCAAACCACTCCCTGGTTGGGACAACCAAAGATTTTCCATACATCAACAAACATTCCTTGAAAGTGTAGCAACATTTTTCCCAGTGGAGAACCAATCTGTGGCTATCTCTGATCCTTTATTATAACTGATGTTCCAGAATCTCAAGTCTCTCCATGGTTCAATAAGACATGTGGCTGTATTTCTTTCTTTGTTACTAATACCCATGACTTCTTGCACCCTGTTAACCTTCCATCTCTGGTAAACTTGATGAACTGTATTCTCCATGAATTCTTATGTTAGAGTTTAACTATTTTTTCCTTTAATATATTAGACAGCCTTTTAGGAGGGAATGTAGATAAGAATGGCTGGATGGTCAATGTGTTTAAGTGAAGACTCCAAATTATAAATGAGAAAACTGAGACAGAGAAGTAATTTGCATTCAGTTTCAGTTGCATTTAATATAGTATAAAAGACAGGACTGGAATCCGTTTCAACTGACTCCTGCTCTAGTGTCCTTTCCACTAATTCAACTCTTCTTCTTTGGCCTGATGTTTTGTTAAACACGCTGCTGTTCTCTTCAGAGAGATTTCCTCTCTCTAAAAGAAAAAGTCCCAACAAATATTGAATTTTTAAAAATTGTAAACTCTATTGACAGAAAAAGATTTTGGGAGGAAGCTTTTATCACGACTTTTGATTTTCTTTAAAAAATAAACTCCAACGTTAACAAATAACCCTTTAAAACTGGAAGAGATGGGGGCTGGGGATTTAGCTTAGTGGTTTCTTTTTGCTTCGCAAGCGCAAGGACCCGAGTTTGATCCCCGGTAGCAAAAGAAACACCCCCATCCCCCGCAACAAAACCTGGGAGAGTTGAGAGTAGATGCTGATTCTGCTCCATCTTCTGTTAGATGATTACTGATAAAATAATTATTGCCTTCTTCTTTATTTTCTCCCTCCCCCCATATCTCTCTCTCTTCCTTCTTTCCATCCTTCCACTTTTTTTTTTCTCACTGAGTTTATTGTTATATTTTAGGTATACAGTACAGTTGCATTCATCATTGGGATCTTGTACCCCTTTCCCTTAAGAATGCATGCCTGTGGATATAGCTCAGTGGTGCCGTCTCCTGCATTGCAAGCACAAGGTCCTGAGTTTGATCCCTGGTGCTCAAAAACAAACAAAACAAAACAAAAACCATGCATGACTGTGTATGTCTGTCTCTGTGCTGTCAGCAATCGTAATGTTTATGCATTTCTATGTGATATATGTACACATGCACATGTATTGGTTGCACTAAATTTGAATTTTCTCAAAAGGAATAAAGAGAACCATGCTGGAACTGTCTATTTAGTGCTTCCTGTATGGATAGCACACACACACGTCCACTTTTGCTGATTTCATCCTTCACATCATAGAGTCTTTTCTAATACCTCGACAGTGGGGATTTGACCCTAAGAACTCTCATCCCACTTAGGATGACAGCACTGGCAGCCTTCTGCCTGGAGGGCTCCTGCTGCCCATCAAGGCAGCTTACGGAGGTTTTCAAAACACACATGCATGTCAGATTGGTGTGAGAGAGCTATAGTTTTTTTTTTTTTATAAATGGTATCTATTTGCTATCTTCATTTCTTATTCTCAACTCACTACTAGGTGGCTTTCTTCCAAAGCATTAAAACTGTCAAGGATCACTGTGCTGATTATATAGGCCATGTTCCACTCTCTACCTTTGTAGACTCTGCTCTGGGATCCTAGGGCCAGGAGTCTACATGTCATATTTCTCCATTGTTTTCTCTCCCCATCCCCTCTCATTGAGTTTATTGCTACATTTTAGGCATACAGTACAGTTACATTCATCATTGGGATCTTGTACCTTTACATGACAGGTCTTGGTTCTCATCTTTTCCCCTTGTCCCTGCCCTCTCTTCACCCCCTCCTACCCTCCCGATCTCCATGTTTTCTACTGAGTTTTGCTCATAGGCGTCACTTGAGGGAGACTGTAAAAGCAGGTGGAGATGAGAAGGGGTAGCCATTTCCTGTTTGTCTACTGTTCATGTTAACATGATCCTGTAAGAATTTTCCATTCAGCCATGAATCTTCTGATTCTACTAGCAAGCCCAGAACTACCCTCATGCCTTCCTCCCCAGAAGTACCAGCCCCTGCTCTTCTGGACCCCACTTCCAAGGCACCAGCTACTGATTGAGCAGGACCCCTTTCCTTAATTACCAACTCCCTGAGCCTCTTCTTTGAGCTCTGAAAGTTTGAAAACCATTCAGAACCATTTTGGCAGGTTCCATCCTCAGAGGCTGGAACTCAGTTCTACGAGGGCCACTCTTCTGAGGTAAGGGTCCAGATGATTCCAACCTCTTCCCTTTACTCCTCTGACTCTAGGGAAGCTAGCTGCTTCTTGAGGTTACAATCCCAGAGCTTTCTTAATGTTCTCTTTTGCTTTCTGTTATCCAAGCCCTGTTTACCCAATTCTTTATATTGAATACTTTATTCAAATAACTATTGGGCCCTGTTACTTGTTATTAACTGAATCCTGACTGGTAATGTCATCAAAAGCCTTCATGTTGCTAAATTCAGTGAGTATCATTTCTTAATCCTTATATTATGGCATTTCTGTGTAGCATTGTCCTTTTCTGTTCATCTTTCTGGGACTCATGGCACCATTTTTCTTGATTTTTCTTTTTACTCTTACACTATCCCAGCTCATTCTCTCCAGTAATGATCTCTTGATCTAGCCACCCCTTCAATCTAAGTTTTCTCTAGGGTACATTCTTGGTTCTTCTTTACTCTCACCTTTTTCTGCTTAGACCATTCAGAGCATAGATTTAACTGCTTGCTGAAAATTCCAGCTTTCTAACACTTTCCAGATGGGTCTCCATACATGCTTATTACATTGGAGTGAGAAAGTTGCATTCCTTTGTGAGCCACAGATTTGATATATCTACCTGAATGTTATCCATACTCTCCACTTTCAATATTTCCCAAATAAATCTTATCATCTCCTCCTGTGTTCACCATCTGCCTCATTACCCAACACCAAGCAGCAAGATTCATTTGGATATCACCCTGTGCCCCACCTTATGCCTCTTCTTATTTTTATCTTTTTTGAGGCCATAGCTTCTCTCTCTGTACTTTCCTATAGTTCAGATCATGAGAAACAAAATTTCTAAAGTGTGATCAAAATGTATAGTGAATGTTTAGGTGAAATGTTTTTATACAGTAAATGACACATTGCCATTAACTTCCCTCCCAAATATCTACCCCCCTCACTTTCAACACATTTACCCCAATATTCTTGTCACATTCTGAAGCAGTTCTGAAATTCTCTTTTGTGAGAGTCTTTATGAGGTGTTATAAAAATTCAGTGACTGCTGCTGCTGAGTACCCTTAAATGGCAAGGCAGGCTCAGAAAAATACTACAGTGTGTCCTTATTTACCTTACTCACCAGATTTGGCACCTTGTGACTTCTGGCTCTTCCCCAAAGTCAAAATGACTACTAAAGGTAAATGCTTTGAATGGATTCAGGACATCAAGGCAGCCACAACAGCACAACTTTTGATCACACCTTGTACAAACCACTTAGCTGTGTTCCAGTAGCTATGTTAAGGTCTTCACACAACATGACTCATTTAATCTTCCATAATAGTCAGTAGGTCCAAATCTCTCATGGAAGCACATGACCTGCCCAGTTACACACGTAATAATTGGCAGAGCTCGGATTTGGATCTTGGAAGCCAGCCTATAAATGGCTCTCTTTGACAGCTTCTTGAGCTGATACCAGCTTATCCAAATCAATTTAAAAATTTCTTACAGATATCTCTCTTCTTATCATCTCCAGCATTGTGCCTGGTATACGTTAGGTACCTTAAATGTTTATTATCATCATCATTTTACAGGCTGTTCTTCTAACCTAGTACAATTAGCTTGAGTGTGTTCTCAGGACACAGCCTAGTTAAAAAATTTTTTTCTTCCCATGACACATTGAGCCTGGGCAAATCCCTCTTTATCTGCATGCATGCTGCTTTCACCTATGAACAGACCACAATACAAAAAACTGTATTGTTGTCTCCCTGATTAAAGCCTTTACTGACTCTGAGAATAGTGTTTTGGGTTCTAGACTCTTCAGAGCTGGCCTTATTGACCTCTCTAGTGTTACTTCTGAAGATTTTCCTCTCTCTACACCTTTGTACTCTACAGGAAACCACTTACAGTTTCTGAAACACTGGGAGCTTTCTCAGAACTTTACATCTTTCTTTTTTTTTTTCCTTTTTATTGAGTTTATTGGTACATTCTAGGTATGCAATACAGTTACATTCATTACTGGGGTCTTGTACCTTTACATGACAGGTCTTAGTTCTCATTTTTTTCCCCTCGTCCCTGCCCTCCCTTCACCCCCTCCTCTCCTCCCTATTTACAAACACTTTATTTCCATTTTTTCATTTTCTCATATTTTTTTCTTTTCCCTTATTCCCTTTCCCCTACCCTTCCCACTTTCCCTACACCTTTATCCCTTTTCTTCCAATTTCACATTGTTAATTATCCCATTAGGATCTTGTGTACTATTATAGTTTTTCACACCAGAGAAACTATTTGGTATTTACACATGGGTGACTTATTTATTTCACTTAAGAGTATATCCTCAATATGCATCCATTTGAGAACTTTACATCTTTCCACTTGAGGCTGTTTTCTCTGGAAGGACCACCCTCCTCTGGCTTCTTGGCCAACTCCTTTATTTCCTTCCAGCCTCATCTTAGGTATTGCCCCCCTCCCTCTGTGGAGCTCTTCTCAAATCCTTCCTTCTTCTCTCTGTCAGAAGTAGCCTTCTTCTCTATATCCACACACAGAATGATCACCATAAATGTTATTTTTATCATATCTTCTATGAGCAGTGAATGCCTGAAGGGTAGAAGGATTTTTACTTCTAGCATCTAGTACACAGGAGGGGCCATAGTAGAAGCTCAGTAACTGTTTTGAAGATGAGTAAGAATTTTTTTTTAGCATGTTGTGTTCTGCTAGAGCTCAGAGACGAGAGCTTGAATCTGGGTCTTCCTCTGGGCATGGGTCTATCAGCTGAGGGATTTATCTCTGTGACACCCACAGAAACAGAAGTCATCTATATCAGGTAGGATTTGATAGGGTAATTTTGGCTGCCTGGAAGTCCGTAGGATCATATAACAAACTTCAGCAAAACAGTGTGTCCTGCCCTTGGCCTTGAAAATATTCTGAAATAGTGGAGAGCAGTTCTCATAGCAAAGGCAGAATACTAATTAGCTCCCTATGTCTTGTTTTATGTTGTAAGAAAAAAGAATCATGTAAATGTTGTATAATTGTCTTTATTATGTGAGCTGGTTCATTCCTTACTTTATTATGCACAGAATTTGCAAGTTGCTTTCTGCTTTCCTCCCATTTCAAACAACTGATTGCAAATTTCAGCAAAGTTGACTACGTTAGACGTTTTCTATATTGCAAATATTAATTTAGAAACTGATGTGAGGCATAAATATCAATATATAATATCTAGCATAGAATGAGAAACTGCAAATCTTTTCAAGGCCCAGAGTCTTCTTCTTCCTCTTCCTCTTCCTGGTACAGGGATCTAACTCTAGAATTTGTGCTTGTGAGGTGGGTGGGGCACCACTGAACTAAATCCCTGGCCCTGTTTATTCTTCTTATTTTTGGCTCTTAGTCTAGTCTTTTGCCCCCAAAGGACACTCAGTGTTGGAGAGAGTTGATGTGGTTTCATGGGCTCTGATGCTGTTTTGTGGATGTGAATGAGACATAGGTAGGCAGTAGGGCCCATTTTTTAAAAAAATGTCTAAGATAACCTTTATTTATTTATGTATTTATTTATTATTGGTACCAGGGATTGAACTGAGGTCCTTGTGCATGCAAGGCAGGTGGTGGAACCACTGAGCTAAATCCCTGGCCCAGGGGTGCAACCCAATTTTGAGCCATCCCCTTCTTGGTACTCCTAACCCTATTTTGACTCATCTCTGTACTCTCACCCTGCACAAGAGTCAGCTTGTGTGCTCAGAAATGGATGTCCCAGTAGTACCACTCTCCAAGGTCAGGAGCTGCCCTACCAATTAGTAACAGAAATAGGAAGAGGGAAATGATAGCTCTTGTGGAGAAACTGAATCACCCAGTCTCAGTGGCTCAGTGAAGAGCTTTCTCTTTTGTCCTTCCTCTCCCCCAAAAAGCTCTGTGAAAAGTTCGAGGGTCCAGGAAGTTGGCTTTAAAGAAAGTACTCCAAGAGTCAAATTAATACACTTGTGCATTTTCTAAATTAAGACAAGAGGGGAGACATACTATTATAAGTGCTTGAAAAGTGTGAACTTCAAGAAGCTAAGAGAAGGCTGAAGTAGTACAGAAAAAACTGTACCTCAGAGTATCTGGTGGAACAGGGATGAACATGAAGTTATGCGGGAAGACGCCTGGTAGCCTGGGCCTGTACTCCTGGGAAAACATGAAGACAGCTGTACCTGTGCTGTTTCCATCTCCTTGGAGCTGAAGAAAGAGTATCCCTCAGAGACTGATTCAGGGAGAAAGATGAATAAAAAGGGAGTTTTAGAATTTATAATGAATAATTTTTATTACCTTAACCTTAGAGCAGAGACTAAGAGTAGGTTGACAGTAAGGTTGTCCCACAGCAATTAAACTGTGAATTAAAAAAAAAATTTCCAGCCAGATTGATCCATATCAAATTTAGGAGAATCTGATGCATCTTTTGTAGTCTTGTGGGACAACAGAAGCTCCTACTGGGAAAGGATGGCTTTCTTAATCTTAGAACAAAAAAGGTGTATATATATTCTTGCATTTTATTTCCAATTGCAATATATTACCAACTAGCACTTCATCACCAAGCATTTTAATTGTAGTTTTTAATGCCTCCTTAAGATGCAAAAATTCCTTTTGAGTGCAATGATTTCATTTAGATCAATAAATGATCAGGCTGAAAAGAAATTTTTCAAAGAAAATTTTCAAAGAAATGCTGTCATTCACAAATGAGCAGACATCTGCTATGTGAAGGAATATTAGTCAAATGAATAATTCCTAAGTTATAATGACACTATTCCCAAGTCAAAATATTTTCTTGTTTGAATAGAAGGAACCTGAAACCTTTGTATGAGGGATAGAAGGAACCTAAAATGCTTATTGTGCACATGAAAGAAGCCAGTCAGAAAAGGGTACTGACTACATGTGTGGGTCCACTATGTGTCATTCTAGGAAAATGCAGAAATGCAGAACTAGGGAGGAAGTAAAGGGACTAGAAGCTGTCAAGAGTTAGGAGGGTAGAAGAGAGAGTTGAAGAGATGGAATACAGGGAGAATTTTACAGCTGTGAGACAATTCTGTACAATACTATGATGGTGGATATACGATATTATGTCTTTGTCAAAATTCAGAGTATACAATACTAAGAATGAACCCTAATGTAAAGAATAGACTTAGTTAATGAAACTGTATCATCAGTGGCTCATCAATTATAGGTCAAACTGATTTAAGATGTTAATAACAGGGAAAAACTAAACATCTTGGGTGCGTAGGATGGTGTGGTGGGCAGGAAAGTATATGGAAACTGTATATTTTGCTCAGTTTTTCTGTAAACCCCAAGACACTTTTAAAATGTAAAGTGCATTGATTAAAAAGATTGTTTTAATCATCTGAATGGCTGAAAACCTGGTATTAGGAGAATAAAAATAATTGCATTTATTTTATTATTTTATTTCACTAATAAATACTTATTAGGCATATTAAGTAGTAAGCATGGTGTGCAAAGATCTGAGTCTTGGTGTTAGAGAGAATTGCTACCTTCCTTCAACAGTAGCAACCATCACTTCATTACTGGACAACAGTGACTGCTTAATGAGGGCTTGTTGTATACTAGGTCATGAATGTACCATCTCATTTAATTCTACACCCTCATAGAAACAAATGGGGAAACTTAAATTTCATATTGGTTTGACAGATAAGGAAATAAGTCTAGACAATTTAAATAAGTTGTTCTCTGCCATGCAGCTAGGAAGTCATAGAATTAGAATTATATTATAATAGTGGTTAATGACCGTGCTCAGAGGTCTGTGCATCCCTCCAGGAAAGGATTGAAAAGCTGCTTTGAAGAGTTTTGTTTTCAGTGACATCATTAAGTAAAGATATTAGAATAAAATTAATTACAAATAAGAATCAAATATGTTGTTTGTGTTAAGCAGTTTAGGCAATTCTAACAGAATACCATGTAGACTGGGGTAGCTTAAACAATAAACATTAGTTTCTCACAGTTTGGGAGGTTGAAGAGTCAAAGTTCAAGGTGCTGATGAGTCCATTGTCTGATGGAGCTACTTCCTGGTTTGCAAATGGATATTTTCTCACTGTAGTCTCACATGGGAAAGGGATAGAGGGAGACAGATAGTCTTGCCTGTCTCTTCTTATGAGAATACTAACTCTATTCAGGAGATCTCCACCTTCGTGACCTAACTACCAAATTTCAGAGTTTAGGATTCAATATAGCAATTTGAAATAGGGGAAAACACAAATATTCAGAACATAGTACTGTTCTCCCCCACCCCACCCTCATTAAGCTTATTCGTACGTTTAAAGCAAACATTATAGTTAATACAGTTACATTCATCATTGAGAGCTTGTATCTTTACGTGATATGTCTTGGTTCTTATTTTTTCGCCATACCCTGTCCTCCCTTCATCTGCATCACACTTCCAGCACTGTTTTGTTTTGTTTTGTGGTTTACTGGAGATTGAACTTGGCCCCTTGTGCTTGCAAGGCAGGCAGCGGAACCAAGGAGCCAAATCTCCAGCCCAACACTGTTCTTTTTTAAAAGCTGAATAACACTTTTTCTGTAAAAATTGAATAACAATTTTTACAGAATTAATCTATCAGGTTATACAATTATATTTCTCCATTCAAATAAAAATCCCATTATTGCAATTATTGTTGTTTCTGGGAAGACAAAAGTACATTATCACACTGCTGAACTTTACAGCTATTAAGAATTAAAGTACAAAGAAAACAAACTGAAAAATGAGATACAGCTCAAATATGTATCTATATTTAACTTTTTATGAATAAGAACATTGAACTTTACTGCTACTTGAGCCCATTAAGTCTTTTCTATTATCCTGGGAATGTTATTGTTCAGATTACTTCTAAAATTGATGCCAAAAAAAGTGACTATGGATATCAGATAGATCCTTTCTACCCAGACATAGTTTTCCCATAACCACCCTTTAAGGACTCCTTGGTTCTCACAATTATGAGGCTCTCTGTAATTGATGCAGCCTTTCTTCTAAGCAAAATACACATAGCCAATCTCCAACAAACAGGCTTGCCATGTGTAAACTGTGGTTCTGTTTTTTCTTTTTTGGATTTTTTTTAGACAAGTTCTCACTATGCAGTTCAGACTGGCCTTGAACTCATGATGATTCTCCTGCCTCAGCTTCCTGGGTGTTAGGATTATAGATGTGTATCACCAGCCCTGGCTCAAATTGTGTATTAAATCATGGATTGAAAAGAAGAGGGAGGAAAATTAAAAGCTAAGCTAAGAGGGAGGACAAACAGACATACACTTAGAAAAATAATTGTAAACTAGATGCAGTGGTACACCCCTGTAATCCTGGCACTCTGGGAGGCTGAGGCAGAGGATCACAGGTTCAAGCTCAGCTTGGGTGATTTAGCAACTTACCAAGACCTCCTCTCACATA
>NW_022900917.1:44464978-44611472 GCF_012274545.1 Fukomys damarensis
TATATATATATATATATATATACACGTGTATATATATACATACATACATACATACATACATATATACATACATACATATATACGAGGCTGAAAATGTAACTCAGTGCAAAGGCTCTGGGTTCAATTCCCAGTCCTGGAAGAAAAAGCTGTCATGAGGAGGTTAGCATTACATTTTCTATAAATGGTTAAAAAAAGCCTTGAAGAATGTCTTTTTCCATGGTTCAAAAGAGATCTAAATTTACAGCCAGAAACAATGTCTTTAAAGCCTATAGTTCCTGAATGTTGGCTGCCTATAATTTCTGTCCACCTCTGTAGACCTCACTACTTAGCGTCATTCAAATATCTCAATTTTGTGCCAAATTTCCCAAAAGCGCAACATCAGCTGTTGCTATTAGTTTTGTATAGGACCTACCTGCCTTTCACACTCAAAAAGGCCCCCCTTTGCAGGAGAGGTCCACAGATTTCCACTGGGCTAAGATTACTGTAGAGAACAATACCCTCCTGTAGAACAGTTGTCAGAACCCTGCATGTGGACTTCTCTGGGGAACTTGAGCAGTGGGAAATGAGAAGAGTCCCCGTCAGCAGTCACCATTAAGCCTCTTCAGTACAGCCCATCCTACACTGTGGGGTGTATTTATCTTTATTTTTTCCTCCTTTATATTTTGAGGTGGGAGGTCTCCTTTTGTAGCTCAGGCTGGCTTTGAACTCAAGGTATAGCCCAGACTGGCCTCAAACTTGTGGTGATCCTCTTGCCACCATGCCCAGCTTTTCCTCCTTTTTTTTCACTCTGCCCAAACTTGCTCACAGAGCTCATTTCCTCCCAACCCTTCTTCTTCCTTTTCCCCCCTACTATAAATAAATGTGAGACTTTGCCACCATTTGTGCTTGTTTTGTTCAATTCTTTCTCTGGGACAGAGAGGACCTAGAATTAACCTCTAAAAGGAGATTTTAGCCACCCAGAATCTAGTAACACCAGGGCCCATAATCCTCAAAAGCCATGAAAGTAGGTGGATTGCCATATTGAGACTCCTTCTTTGAGGACAAAGGATATCATTTTAAATTTTCTTGTAGAAGTGGTTAAAAAAAATTACTAATAGCTCCAATCAGGGACCTAAATATTGGTGAGAAAAACAAAAGCCTAACCAGACTCATAAAATGCTCCTGGGTTTATTATGTTCCCTAAATAGTTCCACAGCAAACAGGCTCAGTGGTCAAATAAATCTAGGAATTTTGAAGACTTCCTTATTTACACTGCAAAATCAAAACTTAAAACTACAGAAAAATTATTCAGTAAAAATGTGTTGGAAGTTTTAAAAATTTCTTCCCTTTTCCTCTTTGTAACACCAGTAACATTTCCAGCATTCTGCTTTGGGAAATCTTTCTTTAAAGTCAAATGATGGTCATGAATATAAATACCTATTCAGGATGCTTGGTTGATGAATTTCTTTCTTGTGACCACCTATTGTACAATGATTAGTTTCTGCAAATAGGCCTTCATAATAGAAAGTTCACACATATCCTCTCACTATCCTCCATCCATTATCTGGACACTAAAACAGAAAGTTCGATGTATTATGATGTAAATAGAAAGGTCAGTCATGTCTATCAAGAAGAGGGCTTGTTAAGAGAAGCAGAAACATGTCCTTTTTTCCAATGATCTGAGTCATTTCCTCCAGGTCTGTTACTTCTTAATTTCTGAAAAAATAAAGTGACAAAGTTCTTCCATTTTTTTTGAGGGAAGGACTTAAGGCATCCAGTGATGCCTTCTGGAAGCTGAGAAAATAAATGACTGGTGGGTACAGAATGAAAGGAAGCCCTGTCCCCATCCAAACCTGGATAGTAGCATGGCTGCCAACAGATACTTTCCTGGGTTCCCTGGACCCATTCATCACATTCTACAGTTCCCATCATCCTGGGGCATGTGATGCTCATTTTAATAAGCCAGAGAGTATATCTCATATTTTTTCCTCCTTGCCCTCCTAGTCTACTGCATTCAGAAATGTGTCTTTAAGATGCGTGCATACTTATCTTTCCCTTTCTCGGAGCCCCCTTGAGAGTATAAATCCCAACTGATGAAAAGAATGGGATAAGCATGATAAGCAGATGAGAGGTTTTAATAGATTTCAAAAATAAGGAAATCAGCAAAGAAGAAGTAGTATCTGAAGAAGCAAGACAGAGGAAGAAGCTGTAAAAGGTCCACAGAAGGACAAACAGAACAGAAAGGATGGGGTGGTTACCAAGAAAAAATAATAAAGAAGCTGAGGAAGGCAGGAATCTAAAGAAGAAGCCCACCCAGAAACCAGCAAATTCCAGTATCACCAGAGTCAGGAATGTGAAAGGGGGTCAAAAACAGGGAGATAATTGAAAATCTATATATAGGAAATTCAACCTTTTCACTTTTTTTCCCATGTGGAGAATACCAGGCATTCAAATGTTTACCTGTTAGACAAAAAGAAAATACACAGACATTCATGAAACATATTGCTATGAGTTACATTGTGTTCTCCCTAAATCCATTTGTTGTGTTGGGTGGGGTGGGATATATGCAGGTCTGGAACACTCAACTACCAGGATCATAAACTCAGCGACAGTGATGAGTTAAAGAGACAGAGTTTAAAATCAAGGAAGATGATTTATTTGAGAAAGGACAGAAAAAGTGGGGACTCATTTGATGAGAGCTAACTTTTGAATAAATTGTGGTACTCCACAATTTATTCTCTAGGAAAATCTCACAGTAAGGACTCAATTGTGATGAGGGAGCTATGCTAAAACAACCTTTCCCAACAGCCCAATGGGAGAAAGATCTGAAGAGATGTAAGGTCAAGTCGGAACCCAAAACTTGTTGCATTAGCTCTGAGGGAACCTCTCAGATTTCCCCAGCTAAACTTCCAGTTATATCCTCTCCCTAGATCTTCATCTGTATCCATTACCTGCAACTTTCTCTTCTAAGTCTACTTTTCACCCTTAGACTAACATCCATGCCTGAAATAGTTAACGGGGACAAAAGAGAGTTCATAAAGGAAAGTAAGCAAAAATGTTCCAATCTATTTCAATTTAAAAATCTCACAAAAACAAAAATTAAGGTTCTCTTTGCCTTTGTAACCAATATCAAGCACAGCTTTCTGATGGAAATACAATCATTTACTATAATGATCTTCTATTAACAGCATGTATCTTTCCCAGTACACTTATTTCTCTGTTCTCTTCAAGTCAGAAGTACATTCCACAGTGCAATGATCCAACTGTGAGCTTACTTCTCAGGAAACTGTCATATATCTTTCCTTACCTACCTTTTGTTCCAAAGAGCAGTTCTAGATTAGAAAAGACCCAAAATCAGAGTTGAAATATATGTTATTACATTAGCTATGAAGGAAGACATAGAGGTAACCAGCAATGAGGAACAGGAAATTTCTGGTAAACAACTATAGTGGTTATCTGGAAGCTGAACTGAATCACAGACACAAGAGTTTGCAATTGCATTTCCAATTGCAGATTTAAAGGTAACTGCCTCCTACTTATATGATAGTGTCAATTTAACTCAAAAATTGAGTATAGCTTTATGGGCTTAGCATTTTATGCTGTAATAATGTCAGAGAGCATTTATTTATGAGGCTCACATGGAGTACATTTGATTTCAGAAAAAGAAATGATGAAAAAGAACAACGGGGCACTCCTGATGTGTATGCTATCATGAATACTGATTGATGGCAAAATAAATGAGATCGCCTTTTTATAGAGTTAATATTTATCAATGAAAATCTGCATCTGATATTTTTTAGCTGTGTTGTCATTGGGTTTGAATTGAGTAGGCAAAAAAAATCCACAACTAATTTTAGATTTTAGAGAGGGGAGACACAAGAAGAGCAGTGAGACTCTCTGGGAACTTGAGATCTCTGCAGCAACGCTGGCTGGCCCTTGCTCATGCCCCTTCATCATCAGAGTAGCCCATGTCATCATTTAAAAGACATGAATTGTGTTTCAAGACACTGGCCGTGCGTCTTGAAAAAAGGATGCATAGCTGCTTTTTCTGCTCTTGGGAGGAAAAAGCGGAGAGAAGCCCCAAATCAGGACGTCTCTGCATACACATTTCCTGGCTTTTCCATTTTTCCAAGGCAGAAAGATGGTGGGGACTCTTTGTCCATATAAAAGATATTTTCAGATAACCAGATATTGCCTGAGAAAATTAGCCAGAGAAGATAGAAAAGGTGTGACCACGGGGGTCCTGATCCATCCCCCTTAGCTATCAGTTACTTCCCTAGCAGGACAGGATAGTGGACCTCCTTTCCTCCCTACTTCCCCTTCCTCTTCTTTCCCATTTGCTGTGTTTTTTAACCCCACCCCCACAACCCTCAATTTGGCCTTCTGTAGTAAGAGGTCAGTCAGTATGTTTTCCACACTTGGAAAATTTCATTCAAGAATTTTTGTCAATGGACAAGTCATAAGAAGTCCTTCCATTTTAGGGCTCATTGACGTCACCAAGGAGGCGATAAATATCTGTTGATATAATTGGATGTGAGATTCAGTGTTGAAATAGCAAAACTGTCCCTCGCTCCTTGGCAGGGCCCTATGATTTATGCAGGAGCAGAGGCTGCACGCAATCTAGCTGTCAAGAGAGCGTCAGCTTATTAGGCAAATGCTGCGTGCTTTCTGAAGAGGGTCGACACTATAAAATCCCACAGGCTCTAGTGTGGAGAAACTCGGAGCTCAAGTACGTTAAGAGACTGAAGAGAAAGAGAAGAGACAAAGGCAAAGAGAAAGAGAGTAGAACAGAAACAAAAGGGAAGAAACCTCCTTTAGAGAAAGCCCCGGAGCCGTCCCTCTGCAGAGAGGCGACTGCGCCCCGGCTCACCTGCAAAGCGCCTGGGAAGGTAGGGAGCGCCTAGACGGAAACGCGCCACCAACTTTGAGCTGCCTGAGCTGCTGCGGTGTGCGCGGCGGTGCCAGCTGCCGTGCGTTTGTGTGTGTGTGTGAGTGTATGTGTGTGTGTGTGTGTGTGTGTGCGTGTGTGTATGTGTCTGTGTGTGTATTTTGTTGTGGTTGTTGCTACTGACTGTACCTTGGAGATCCGATACTAGCTGGGACTTGTCAGCAGCAAACTTAGACGGCTGCTCATCATTCCCCGAACTGATAATTAGTCCTTACCCTCTGGGTAAAGGATCCTCCACCCCACCCTGATCCGTCTCGATCCTGACACTTAAGGAATCAAGGGCAGAGATGGAGAGGGAAGGAGGAACCAGTTATTCTTTTAGAAGAATATGCTGAAATTCCTCAAGGGGACCGAGCAAAGGGAAGAGTTCTTAAATTTGTGCCTCTTCTTTAGGCTCAGGAGAATTTGCTTTTGGAAGTAGATTTTGGGGATTGTTAAGCAGAGGACTCAGGGACCGTGCCTTCGGGGTCACAAAAGAAGAGCCCCTTTTGCCTGGCGAAGGGATGGGGATTGATGCCCAGCAGAGCAGGCGTCCCATTTCCTGCGCCCACAAGTCTCAGATCGCAGCTTCAGCACCGCGGACAGCGGCCGCTCGAACCCAGGGGGCGGGAGCCGGTGTCTCTGGGGTGTCGGATTGGAAGACCCCCGCATGCTCCTTCTAGTTGAGCTAAACTGACCAACTCTTTCTTTCTCTCTTCCCTTCTCTCCCCTCGCCCTTCGCCCCTCTCTGCCACAGCCGGCGTTCCTAACATGCGCCTGCCGCTGCTCTTGTCCGCGGGCGTCCTGTTGGTCGCTCTCCTGCCCAGCCCTCCATGCAGGGCTCTTCTAAGCCGGGGGCCCTTCCCGGGCGGCCGACAGGTCCCGCAATCCCCCCAGCCCCTGGATTTCTTCCAGCCGCCGCCTCAGCCCGAGCAGCTCCAGCCGCCACAGTCTCGTCCCATTCTGCTCCGCATGGGGGAAGAATACTTCCTCCGCCTGGGGAACCTCAACAAGATCCCTGCTGCCCGCTTCTCACCCGGCTCTTCGCCTCTTGCCGGGGGCAGCCGCCCCTTGTCCGACCAGGCGGCAGCCAACTTTTTCCGCGCATTGCAGCAGTTACAGCTACCTCGGCGCTCGCTCGACAGCTCCGTTGGTCTCGCGGAGCGAGGAGGCGGCGAGAGCCCTCTCGATGGCCACCAGGAGGCACTGGAGAGGAAGCGACGGTCCGAGGAGCCTCCCATCTCCCTGGATCTCACCTTCCACCTTCTCCGAGAAGTCTTGGAGATGGCCAGGGCCGAGCAGTTAGCGCAGCAAGCCCACAACAACAGGAAACTGATGGAGATTATTGGAAAATGAAATGCGTTTGGCAGAAGTGTTCCGCATTTAGCACAAAAAAATAAAAATTTAAAAATACAGCATTCTGTACCATAGTGCTGCTCTGATATCATTTGTTTATTTTTATATAGCTTGAAACATAGAGAATGTACAGGGAGAGATTCTACACTCCTTAATTAGCATGCAGAGTGTATACACGTGCAGTGACAACACAATGTCATTTGTATTGTTCACTTATAGTTTCCATGTTCAGGTGTCTTTATAGCTGTGTTAAAAAAAAAAAAAAAGTAGACCTAGGAGGAAGCATTTTGAAGAAGCAGACGGAAATCGCCCTATTGTTTTTCAAGTAGTCAGAGCCAAAGAGAACACCATTCGCTTGTGTAGTGGATAAGATGAAATGTGTAAGCTCTTCGAGTCAACTTTTTTCTTGTAACTGTTTCAGTAATAAAACATCTTTCCAATCCTTTGTTAATTTGGTTGTGTAAGAGAATGTTGAATATTTATTTATATTTTTAATAAAAGCTGCAAAGGTTATTTTACTTGGATTTTTTGCCTTCTGGGCTCATAGCTCCTAGTTTCCTCCAAACTGTCTCTCTCACTAAAAACAAAAATCCCATAGTACCCAAAACTGCCTGCATTTTATTTTCTACCATTATCAGTGGCTCAAACAGAAATTGAAAATTCTTTGGGTTCATCTGTGCACCTCAGATTAATTTTCTGAGTCTAAGTTAAATATTTTGGGAAATAGCTTTCAACCCTAAAACTTGGTGATTTTTATAAATGGAAGATCAAATCATAATGGGAACAACATTCAACCCTGATTAATTATGAAATGTGAAATAACTGGGAAGAGAGGAGACGAATGAAAAGAGAAGAATGGAGTCAGGCATTGCTCTAAGCTATGTTATACCCAAGATGTTGCATTGTTTTCCTATGACAAAGGTTTACTTTATCAAGCTGCTACTTTGGTACCATGAGTTTTTTGTAAACTATCTTCTAATGAATACTTTTAATAGAGAAACGTGATAGCATTTCAACTAGCACAAACAACTAAATTTAGTTGATACAAAATAGTGGGAGAGTTGTTCTTATAAAGGACATTTGGACTTTAGTAACTGCACAAGTACTCTCCACATTTACCCCTATGCTGACCCTAATCAATTTGATTTTTAGGAATGTGAACTGTCTTTATTCACTTTTAAAATGAGGTAGCACGTCAAAGTAGTTTTAAAATGTATTTGCCCTTTTTAGCTTAGTCATAGTTTTAAAATGTCAATCAAATGATTAATACACCCAAATTAATTTGTATGTATGAAGATGCTTCTTTTCCTTGAGGCCTTTAGAGTACATTTCACTAATGGATCAGTAAGATAACATGGAGCACTAAATAAGTCATTATAAGACTAAATTTTTAAAAACAGCATTTATTTAAGAGTCCATACAGAGTAAAATTACATAAATGCTCTGAAGGGGGCATTTTAGTGGGTCAAATAAAGCATGATTTAAATATATATAATATGTGATATTATTATATTTATTCTACAGCTTACCAAATTGGTGCCACACTGGATATAGGAGAAAGTAGACAGTTTCTGCTGGAAGGTATTTTTCAGTTAAAGAACTTGATATATGAACATCTAAAACTAAGGTTAGAAAAATGTCACAAGAGATGTCCTAAGCCTTTAGCCTTCTGGACTTTAAAAATGTTGTTAAGTTCAAATAATATTTCTGGATATACATCCAGTGACATCTTATAGAAAAAAGAAAAACTTCGCATACATATATGGATAAAAATATATATAGATAGATAAACCAATCACTTCTGAACTGACATTGAATTTCACTGATCACCTGCACTGTTAGAGGAAAGGAAATAAGTGCTACTATGATAACAAAAAGTTAATGCATATTGGAGTCAAGAGTCTAGTGCACACTTTTTTGGACACTGGCCGCTTTTAACTGACACACACGCATACCACACCCACATGCCCTTCATAGTGTTTCCCACACAACAGATTTTCACAAAATTCAGTTTCTTTTATCCCAATGCTTTCTGCAATTATTTTCTGAAAGAATTATTTCCTTCAGTGTTAGGTAAGTCACCTGGAATTAAAGTCTCTTTTTTCTTTCAGGAATTCTGTCGAGAGGTCCTATTCATCATCTGCATTGTGTTCATCTCACCTAGGTTCCTTGCTGCCTGTGTGTATCACAGCCAGGCAGGCAGAGAGGCAGCAGTTGGAATGAACATCATTCATTCAGGGAGTTCAACCAGGAGAAGGAGAAGACATGGCGAGCTGGCTCAGAATCAACTCCACTCCCACTCCCTGAAGCTACTGCCTGTCCCTGGAGGGGAGGGGCCTCAGATCCAATCTGCAATAGAAAAAATTGTGAATCAGAGGAAGAAGAGGCTGGTAACTTGGGGTCTGACCCAGTCACTTTTCTACTGAGGAGAAAGGACAGTAATAATAATTATATGAAACATAATTATTATTAAGGACAAAAAGCAAGCTCAGGTTATCTTGGCTATCATCAAGAGCCATGGAAGAAATTCACACTTACGATCCAAAGCAGGACAATACTAACGCATGCAGTGGAAGTTCTTTGGAAAGAGAGTCCAGGCTACTCTTCTTCTTCCTTTTCTTTTTAAAATCTACTTGTACATGTAGAGAAGAAAGTCTTATTGAAATTTATAGAAATCTGGGTTTAGAATAAATTTCAGGATTAAAAAAATTCTCTAGGATTGTAACTGCATAGTACAGCATTTGCTCAGTGTATGAAAGGCCTTGGTGAAGGGAGGGCAGGGGAATGCGGAGAAAATAAGAACCAAGATAGATTATATAAAGGTGCAAATTTCCAACAATGAATGTCATTATACTGTATACCTTAAATGTACCAATAAGAATTATTATTTTTTTTTCTTTTTTGGTTCTGGGGATCAAACTTGGGACCTTGCACTTGCGAGGCAGGCAGTAGAACCACTGAGCTAAATCCCCAGGCTAAAATTAATTAATTAAAAAGAGAAAGGCCTTGGGTTTCATCCCCAGTACAGGAAAAAAAAAAATTCCTCATTTGAAGACACTGACATTATAGGACAAAATATAAACTTTTCTCTGCTCAAGTGCAACATTTCCACTACATATAATTCCCATGTTATTTAACAAAAGATTATGTTCTGAGAAATATGTCTTTGGGAAATTTCATGCATGAACATCACAGAATATACTTACACAAATTAAGAAGGTTAAATGTCATAGGTGATATAATCATATGGGACCACCATCGTATATGTGGATTTTTGTTGACCAAAATTTTGCTATGCAGCACATTATACATATCTTTGTTAGCTTTTACAAAACTTCAGGCATATTTGTGAGCAAATCTTGAAAAATTTTCCCTAGGCAACAAAATCTAATAACATTATATAAAATCAAATCTAATGTCAATATATCTACACAGAGAACTACCTTTCTTAAATGTTTGACAAACACAGGTTGCAATTTTGATTTCATTAATCAACCTAATCTCATAAGTGAACTTTATGTTGCTTTGAGTTTTAAAAATGATAACTTAGTGGAATGTGACAAGCATAAAAAAGTCTTGTTGAAGTGCAATTTGATTTTATTAACTCAAACTCTTTTCATTTCAAAGTGCCATAGCAATTGCAGCTCTTCCCAGGAGAACTATGGAAAATAGGAAAGCATATTCTGATGCTTTACTAGTAAAAGTCCCAGAATATTGGAATGCCACTGGTTTCAAAATAATGAATTAGCACATGCCTTCAGCTCAGAAGCCTGGGGTGATTTTATGAAACTCATATATGAAGGGAAATTACCTGGCAAGGCAAAGCCTAACTTTCTGGGTAAGTATATTGTTTTACTGCTACACAAAGTAGTTTTGAGAGAATAGTGAGTTTGCAGTCTATATCTTACCAGATATGAATCTAAATGTATATGTTTTGGGGGTGATGTTTCAAAAGTCAATAAAATTATCCCAAGTCTTTATGGCTTTGGAATTATCCTTTGAACTATCAGACTGCTTCATGATATGAAGTTAAGGAGGGCCAGATAATCATGATTAGCCACAGGTGAACAAAACTGAAGCATGCATATTTATATGAAGAAAGAGCTGAGATGCCAAGTGAGATTGGACTTTTTGAAAAAAGGAAGATCACTAGATTTTATTGTTCATGAGTTAGATACCTCAACATCCTTGAAACTGAGGTGGGATAACATCATCCTACAGAATCCTCTGCATGTTTATACACGTCAAACTCTTTCGTCCATCATACTCACTTTACCATCACTAATCCTAAAAACCAAACCAAACCAAGCCAAATTAAACAGCCCAACAGATCTGGGCCTATCACCGATATGTAAAAGAGGTTTTTCTAACTATTATGAATGAGGGAATGGTGAATTTTCAGGACAAAGATATCATCAGGATCCATTTTGTAGCTTCTTCTCACTGAGGGCAAATGAAAGCTTTCCTTCTACTCAAAAGGATACTTCTATAATCACTATGGAATATCTAAAAGTTGAAATTAGTAAGACAAGTTTTTTTTTTAATTTGCAGAAGAATATAAACCTCTGGAATGTAGCTGGTGGCTAATAAGCCATTTGGGACTGCATTTGGAAATTGTTTGTGTATGGTTGTGCTTTTTTCTGTACTAGAGATTAAATCCATCTTCTGTTTAAAATGTTTTTTCTGTTGATACCCTGTGGCTTTTAATACTTGGGGTTAAACAGTTTTTTGTTTTTTTTTACTGCTCCTACATCCCTATGTTTCCAGGCAATTATTAGATGTTCCCTCCAAACAACATGTATTTGCTATTGTTTTTCAGAGAAGAAAGGCCAGTGTCAGACAGGGGACAAAGAGCAGAGATTATCTGGAGTCTCTTCATGAGATTACACCACCTGTTTGTTCTTATTTATATAAACTGAAGGTCCATTAATGATGTCAGCAAGAAAATTTTGTGCAAAGAGGCTCAACCTGTACTTAATCTAGGCCAACTACTTCTTAGCTGTATGACTTGGACAAGTTACTTAATTTCTCTGAGCTTTAGTTTTCTTTTCTGCAAAAACAGAAATGATACCCTACCTCATAAAGTTGTTGTAAGAACTGAAGGAATCAATACATATGAAGCACTCTGCACACACCTCACTTATTAAGTCCTTCTGTACTTGCTCTTACTTTTCCCCTTTCTCTCACCCTCCCTCTCTTGGTTCTTACTACACCCTCCTTTTTCTTCTGTGTGTGGTGAAGAGGCTCTTCTTCCATGTAGAATCACTTTGGGACTATTATGATGAAATATATACAACCAGCAATAATCCCTAGTAAAGTAAGACAGTCATATTTGCAACCTCATCTTTCCAAAATTAGACACAATGTGTGTGATGTAATCCCTTTGGTGTGCTGAAATCATTATCATTCATGATATTATTCAGTGTATGTCTAATTTTCACTTTTTTTTTTGTACCAGGGATTGAACTTGAGCCCTTATGCTTGAGAGGCAGGTGGCGTAACCACTCAGTCAAATCCCTGGCTTATCTCTAATTTTCTATATGAGTATCTCATAAAGGAAGAATGAGTTAAACATTTAGAAACCTCTTTTCATAGCCACAACCCAGCACATCAAAAGCAGACATCCTTCCTATTACCTTCTCTAAATGGAATTGTTTATGTGCATTCCCTGGTTTTGTAAGGCTGGCTGTCCTCTGTTACAGAAGATGGTATTTCTTGGGAAGACTGATGTCCTACAAAGCAGAGCAAGACACTGATATCCTCTACTTGCTCTGAAACATGCTTGACCTCTAGTTCAGTCAAAACAGGTGAAAAGGTGAACAAAACATTGCTAGTCTTGTATTATTTCTAAATTTTACACATTTTTACTCAGGTGACAAAACAAGAAAACATCCAACCACAATTTAACAGTGTACTCTATGACTATAGGACTATAGAGAATTTGGCAAATATGACATTTAGTCATAAAATTAAAGAGGAGGTGAAACCAGGAAGGAGGCAGCATTTTTCCCCTCTGTCATAACTCTCAGACCAAATTCAACCAAGATCCTCAAAGGGCCAGGGGTTGGAATGACATACTTTTTCTCAGCGTAAAGCTTATTTTTTCTTAGGAAAATTTGACTAAGAATTTTGAGTATTCAAAAACTAGACTCAGGAACACAAAATTTTTATTTTCCTTTGATTTTTCTTTTACTGTCACTATCAAATGTACTTTGAGAGAAAAAAAATGAACTTCAGCTTGTGGTACTAGATTACTGTTTCACTCTGTATATCAGGGCAAGGTGAGGTGCTTCTACCCAGAGCCACACGATATGCACGCATCTTTGACAACTTGTGTCATCTGGACTTGTTCTCTACTGATGAGGATTAAGGAGGATGTATCCTGCCAGAGGCCAGTGGACACTGGACTTCATGTACAGGACAATTTCATGTGACAGATAGTGTTTGCTTAGCCTGGACTGTGTGACTACATAAAATTTTTTTTTCAAAAACAAAAACAAATTAGTTGCAAACTTTAAAAAATCAGTAACAGTTTCAGTTTTGCAAGATGAAAAAGTTCTAGATACTGATTGTACAATATAAATGCAGTTAATATGAATTATCTGTATATTAAGAAATGGTTAGGATGGTAGATACTATGTTGTATGAATTTTTACAACAACAATTTATTTTTTAAATACTGGGGATTAAACTCAGAAGTGCTGAGCTATGGCTCCAGTCCCTTTTATATTTTAACTTTCGATAGAGTTTCACTAGGGTTGCTCAGACTGACCTCAAACTTGTGATCCTCCTGCCTCAGCTTCCTGTATAGCTGGGATTATAGGCATGTACCATCACACCCAGCACCACATTAAAATTTTTAAAAAATCAGACAACTTCACATTAGAAACTGGATTTACAGTTTTTCTGAACAGAGCAGAAATTTGTTGATTTGCATTGAGAGCTGAGCAGCACTGTTCCTTGGACTGGGTATGCTCCTTCTCTGCCTCTAGAGTAGCACTACTCTTTTGCCTCTCATGCTACAAGGCTAGTTTCAGCTGCCATTTATCACTGTATTTGTATAGTAGCTATGATCAGAATAGAATTATGAGGAAGCAAACTATGTCTTGAATTTATGTTTCTACCCACAGTTTTGTTATGTGGCCTGCTTTTCATGAATGTTACATTGGGCATGTGCATGGGTGTGTGTGCCCATGCGCACTGGGGATTGAATTTATATCCTTTAACGTGCTAAGCATTTGCTCTACCCCTGAGCTACACTCTGAGTCCCAATTTGTAGCTTTTATCGAAGGTTATTTTCCATTAGGGAGGTGTCAAAGAAAAGAAAGCAAATATTTTCAATGGAGTATTTGGCTTGATGTTTATGCTAAATGTGATAAATTTTAAAAAAAGGTAAAGTGAGCCTCAAGGTAAGATTCTTAATAAAAAGTGTGAAACTGCCTTCACAGTTCACTTGAGAGCAGATGAGTCCCTGAATGCTTAGCATGGGGAACATAACTAGTAGCATTTATTTTGCTTTGAGGGTTACTGCAGAATCCCTAGCCCCCTTTCCTCAGCATATCATGGCCCATTTGATCCACTGACTGACCAAAACTAAACAGATGCATTCCTGATATTCACTCTGGCACACGTTTGTGCAGCTACACTTAAGGGAGGCATCTTTTTAGCTGGCCCAAAGTAGAAGAGAGCACTCATTTTCATCAGAAACCAGTGCCTTTCCAGCCTCTTCTAAGTTTCCCAGGACCTCCATGGCATGCCAGCATCTACTCATCTCCAAATAATCATTTTCTACACCCCCCAACCTTGACCGTGTGTTCTGTTCACAGGCTTATACAAGTGATAGTAATCAATTTGATGAATGTACTGCAATTAAGACAGCTATAGATCATGATGGCTTAATGTATACCCTCGCCAGATGCATTTACCTAGAAATGTCTATGCTTTATCCCAAGAGATGAATGATGCCAGGCCATTGAGAATAGATAAAGAGTAGAGAGGAAATCGGTATCCAGACTCTCACACGCACTGCCATTGTCTCAATTTCTGAGTGCTATAGTGGATGCTAATGAGAAATTCAATGTGACAGAGAGTCCAGGACCATGGCATATTAAATGCTAATCTTTCTTGGTAAATTCAAGAGAACTCTTGTCCATGGATAACAAAATCAATTTGACCAAAAGGAACTTGAACAAAAAAGGTAGGGCTGATAAGTGGGCAACTACCCAGTATCTATGCAGCACCTGCTAGGCTGAGTCAGAGAATCAAAGTCAGATGCAGGAAATGGGTGTGAGTAGGAATCCTGCGATCATGTTTAGAATGCTTGTTCAGAAAGGAGAAATCCAATCCTTGGGCTGCTTCTTATTAGCATTTCTTAACCTCACACCCTTGGATAGCTTAAACATTGTGTATTCTTGACTGGAAAGAGAGTAAAGCCAAAAGTCCAGGACAGTTACCTATGGTGAGAAGTGACTGAGGCATGATTTGTGACTACCAGCCAAAGGCTAAGCCTTGCAAATTCAGGCAGCTTGGTCATTATAGGCATTTTTTTTTTTTTTTTTTTTTTTTTTTTTTGCAGCGGAGCCAATAGCTCATATTAGTTAAGGAAGCACAGAGCTGGGGAAAATGTAGCATCATCTTCATGAAGGCTAGGGGAAGAAGAAATAGGGATTCCCAAAGAAACTCTGGAAGAAAAACACTAAAAAATATTATTTCTTTGGGAGTATTGTCAGCCACACACAGTGAGTGATTAAGGCAGTTGATCTGCAGGCTTACCATTAGCTGCTTCCTTCTTATTAAAGAAAGACTTGAAACCAGGGCAATTTCCTGAGGCTGATCAAACAAGAAGAAATTGACCTAACTCACTCATGCTTTCTTAACCTGGAGGGGGGTGATAGGATGTACTCAGCTTGTGTCCAACATGGTGTCTAGGCATAGAAGGGGTCAGGATGGCAGCAAGTTATGGAAGCTGATATCACGGCCTGACAACAATTTAAGTCTAATGTTCTTCTCAGATATGGATCTAACAATAGGATCAAATAAGTTCTGTAGTCCATAGAGGAGCCCCTGGTCACACTGATTTTTGTCTCAGTCACATCAACCCTGGTGAAGTTGGGATTCACTCATTTTTCTTAAATGCCAGTGTGGCCTCTATAATATTGTACACTACACTCCATAGTAGAAAATAAACATCAAAAGGCAGCAAAGGTCCAGCTACTCTGTGATCCTGAGCAAGGCTTCCTCTAGATCCTCATTCTCCTCTACAATACAATGAGAAGCATAACAGTTCCTACTATACAGGATTGACATGAAGTATAAATGAGACAATCCTTATGAAAGACTGTACAAGATGAAGCAATGTACACACATTAGTTAACAGCCTCTGCCATGTGCCACTGGTTTTTCAGTTGCATGAACACAATGGTTGATAACTCTTCACTTAGTAAGCTGTGCTGGGGAAAAAGGCATTTCATAGGAATCACTAAGATATACAAAGACAGGAAAAAACCCACAGGCATGCATAATACTAACAAAGGTCTGAGGTTAAATCAGAATATTAAACAATTTAAAAGTACAAGAAACAAAACTCAACAAGCTATGTCAAAACAATTCCCCAGATAGCTCTCCGCAGTGCCTTTTTGCACATAATTATGGAGCTGTAGGCAGAGGCTGTTGGGGAAATGAACTCATTGCACTGCTGCACACAATTTGCCTGGTACTGCCCACTTTAGGTATATACACCTATTGTAGCCTCCTATTAATGTGCCACTTACTTAGAATACTATTTCATTCTGAGAAATGTAGTTTACAGTTTTAGTTTTTTTGTTTTGTTTTGCTTTCCCCTTTTAGTAAAACCACCAAAATGACAGTTATCAGGACGTCACTTTCCTAGCAAGGAAAAAAAAAGGGCCCAGAAATGAAATTGCAATTCTAGGGCAAAAATGTAAAAGTATTAATATTAATGCAACAACTTCATTAAAACTTACTTTTTAAAAAACCTTACTCCTTCTCACATATATTTTTTCCTGTGTAAAAATGCCTGCATCTTACTATAATAACTTCTTATCATTTCCAGGATTATTAAGTCTTGACAATGATATCTGGCACAAAAAGCCATTTCTGAGCACTAAACAGTTTTCTCTACTTTGATAAAGTAGAAATTTTAGCCAGGGTATCTGACATAGCAGTGATTCATAAGCTCGAATCTCCCAATTTGTAAAACATAAGAAATTGCTCTCAGTAGGGATTTCTGTTTGGAAATAGCTTGACAAATAATTTAACTTCCATTAAATTTAGAGAAAAAGTGTTAAATTTTCATTCATTTCAGTTTGTTTTGGAAAATTAAATCGATCATTTCAAAGAACACAAGACTTATAGTGACACTCATGGGAAATTACGTCCTTATTCTTTTTTTTTTCTTTGTGTTCTGCAATGCCATGTAAAATTAATCTTGCTCAGAAAAAAAGATTCTCAGCTCTCTAGCTTTTAGGATGTCTCTCCTCTAAATCTCTGGTGGGAGCTGGAGCGGACATTTGTGTTCAAAATCAGATTTGGTCTCAAAGGTAATTTTTAGGAAAATAATTTTATCTTTTTGTGTGGGTGTTACACCAAGTAGATATAGAGAACTCTGTATTGGCTGTTTCTTTTTTATTTATGTATTCTTCTTTGTGGGACTATGGTCAATTTTGTACCCAGACTGGGCTTGAGTTTGCGGTCCTCCTCTTTAGCCTCCCAGCATGCAGAGTTGTGTGCCACAGTGCCCATGTTCTCAACTGCTGCTTCTACTAACCTTGGCTTATTGTTCACAATGGCTTAGGAAAATATGAATATTTTCAAGAGAAATGAATCTTGGCTGATGGTAAATTTGATAAGGGTTCAGGTCTGGGGTACATATTAGCTTCTGTGAGTCTAGAAAATAAACTCTGGGCTTCAAGAAAGAAAAATAATCTTTTGGGAGCATTTTTATAGCTCACAGGATAACAAATATAGGCCTGGTGAGAAATAGGATGGCCATGAGGCTGATTTTCCTTGTTGACAATTTCCCCACTGCTTCTGTCTGTAAGAGAAGTCACTGGCAATTACTTCTACGCTTTTAGAGTGAAGAGCCAGCCATAAGGTGTGGGGAACCACATTGTTTCTAGGACCCTGTCTGAGTTAATGATATGCTAGATAGAAAGGAACTGAGAACAATGGGGGCAGAAGAAAGGCCATTTTCATATTCTTGTGAACACTTGGGTTGGAACTTCCTTGACAAGAGAATAAGCCTGGTGCTGTAATTCACTGGCCCATAACAGGGTGGCTTCTGTGATTTTGTGGGAAATGTAAGCAGGACAAGGCACAAACTGGGTATGTCATGAAAATATACAGAAATATTAGCTCATAAGCAATGGACATCAAAACTAAAAATGGGCCCAATAGAACAATAACATCATCAGATTGCAAAGTTCACCCATCTCAGCCATTCTAGCCCTTGCCATACTTGCTCATATGGCTGAGAGAAGAGAAGACGGGCTTGTTGGATTCAAGACATGAAGGCTTTCCCACAGCCCGACATTTGCAGTACTGCCTTAAGGATTGCCAGTGCCATTCTCCTCTAGTCTCCAACCCCAGCCTAAAGTACCTCCCAAGCTAGTACCTAAATACATATACTCTTCAAACATGCAATCATGAGAAGAGGAAAGGTAGGTAATACATTTTGTTTTAAGAAACACTTATCTTGGGATCAATTCTTCAAGAAAGTATAACCAAGCTAAATATGAATATACCTACAGGACTTTTAAAATATAGGAGGAAAAGTCTGATATGACAGTGAGGAAAAAATGAGTAAGCCCACAATCATAATCAAATACATTAAAATTCCTCTCTAAGAAATTGGTAACAGAATATCAGTATGAGTAGAGTAGACTTGCCCTGCATCATCAATCAGTTGACTTAATTGATATTTATGCAACACTGTACCGAGGAACAGCAAATACTTGTGTTTTCAAGGGCATACAGAACATTCGCCAAGGTAGATCATTTCTGAGCCATATCACAATACTTACAGACATAAAGGGATTGGGAACATATAAGGTATAATTTCCCTCTACAATAGAATTATGCCAGAAGTCAAACAGAAGATTCGGAAAAAGTCCAAATATCTAGAATTTAAATATCATTGACCTAAAAAATCCATGAGTCAAAGAAGAAACCATAAGGTAAATGAGACAATATTCTGAAGGAAAATACAGCATATCAAGGATTTAGCTAAAGCAGTGCCAAAAAATTATATCATTAAATATCTATATTAGAAAATAATATGATCTCAAATCAATAATCCAAGTTTTCACTCTAAAAATACTACAGACAAGAATATTAAACACAAAGTAAACACGAGGAAGAAAATAATAAAGAGCAAAAATGAGTAAAACAGAAAAACCCATGAAAAGTGGAGAAAACCAATATAACTAAAAGGTGGTTCTTTAAAAAGATCAGTAAAACTAACAGAGTCAAAACAAGTTTTAAACCAGATTAAAACCGGATTGGAGAATTTGTTTTATGTGAAGACTTATATAAAGCTGTAATGATCAAGACAATATGTATTGGTGAAGAGACAAATATGCAAATCAACAGCACAAAATAGAGTCCGGAAATAGCCCCACACATATATGGAAAATAGAATTTTCAAAAGGACAGGATTGTATTATTTCAAAAAGAAAATTAAAATTTCTCCCTAGAACAAGTGGATACTTGTATGAAAAACAAAACCGCAAAATATTAAACTTGATCCTTACTTCACATATGTGAAAATTAATAAAGTGGCCTAAGATCTAATTTAGAAGCCAAAACTATTAAAAATTATAGAAGAAACCATGGGAGTAGATCTTTGTAATTTTACATTAAGAAAGTATTTCTAAATAGAACTTAAAAAATCTATAAATAATAAAGATAAATAAATTGAACTTTAAAAACTAAAAATATTTTTGTTTCAAGATACACTGCTGTGGAAATGGAAAGGCAAGCAAACATCTGGAGAAAATATTTGCAAAACGTTTATCTGTTAAAGGAATTTTACCCTATGTACATAAAGAATTTCTCTCTAAGGAGATAAATCATCAAATAAAAAATAGATAAAAGATATGAACAGACATTTCACTAAAGAAAATATAGAAATGATTAAGAAAAGCACGAGAAGATGCTAAACATCATTAATTGGCAGGAAAATACAAATTAAAACTATGAAAATATATATTTAACTATGTACTTACCACACAATCCAACAATTCCATTCCTAGGTATTTATTCAAGAGAAGTGAAAATAGATTCACACAAAGATCCACATGTGAATGTTCACAGCAGTTTTATTTATAATAAGCAAAGCTGCTGAGAACACAATCATCTATCAATGATGCATAGATTAATAAATTTTGATATATCTACACAGTGGAATAAAAATTAAGATGCTGTTACATGCAATACAACAAATAAATTTCAAAAACATTATTCTAAGTGAAAATGCAGCCCTAACAGTCTATACACTGTATGTTATTATTTATATGACCCAAAACTGCCAAAACTATAATAATAAGCAAATGTATCAGTGTGGTTGTCACAGACTGGGATACAGGGAAGCCATCAACTTTAAAGGCTCGTAGGGGAAATTACATGGGTGATAGAAATATTCTGTATCTTAAATGTAATGCTATATAATGCTACGAAGTTGTCAAAGCCCATTCAGCTGTGCACTTGAAATGGGTAAATTTTAGTGTATGTACACTTCAATAATGCTGACTTTAAAAGTTACCTATCTTTTACTTGTTCCTCTATCCAACATTCTGTGACTGCCTCTAATGTGTAAACCTTGTCTTTTCTTGGCCAGGCAAATAAGAACCTTTAGGTGGGGTTCAGAGTGAAGTCATCATAGATTTTATGACATTTATGGCATCTAAAGGAGGTAGGAGCAGCCATAAAAACATTTAGCTAAATGGGTGCTTAGGAAAATACTTGAAATCAGTATGGCAAAGAGGGGTTTATGTAAGACCTTCAAGACAAAAACTATATTTTGGGAAATGTAATAGATTATTTTCGGAGAATCTATTGTTATTATCGTCACTTAGAATGACTGGTGTCAGGCCTAAATCCATAACCCTCCCTGTGAAACATCTTGAAACAAATTATAAAAATCATACTAGTAGATTCTTCACTGCCAAGTATTGTGTAAATAGTTTAATCTATTCATCAAGGAGTGCCTTTATTTCTTGGTGAGAAAACTGAGACTCCAAAAGTTTGAATTCCCAATGTGAGACATAGATTAGAACCAAAGTTCTTTCTCCTAATTCACCGATCTTTCCACTGTCCTGAGGTTGGGAAAATTTCTACCCAACTTCTTTGTTATATTCAGTCATGAAGAATGGGATGTGAGAAGTACATTTCTATTCTTGAAATAATAAATAGTTATGATCTGGTAAAGTTTATAGAGGCTCTTAACAAGACAACTTCATGCTCTGGTTAAATACATAAACTATTGTTCCTTACACCCCGAGAAATTACAAATATTTCAATATCAGAGTCTCTATCTCCAAGGCACTTGCTTTTTGCTTGTGTGTGTGTGTGTGTGTGTTGTGTGTGTGTGTGTGTGGTATGTGTGTGTATGTTAAAGGGAGATGTGGGGGAGTGTCCTCTGGCCTTGAGGCAGCTGCTGTGTCCAGCTCAAGTATCAGCCAGAGTAGCTGGTGAATTAATCTAGCAAAGATGGGGACATTTCTCTGGAAACCCTTTTTCTCTGTACAGCTTCTATTAAATGGTTTGGACAGATTCTTCCACGTGTGGCCACTATGCCACAGTGAGAAGAGAGGAGAACAGAGAGCAGGCATTTATTGCTGTTGCTCCCACCTCTGTATAAGTGTAACTGCCACACATATTCTCACTGACACCCCCAATTGTCCACAGGGAGTGGGTGGGAATGGGATTAGTCCTGTGCTAACACTCAGATTTGCTATGAAGGTAAACGTTGTAAGAAGGGGTAGTAGATGGAAGCAGATTGGATAATATCTACAATATGGTGTGTCTGGAAATGAGGCCTCAACTCAGAGACTGCTTTCCAAGGGCAATTGTTGATTTCACTGTGTCCCCGCAAAATTTCATGTGCTGAAAATTTAATCCCCCCCAAAAAATGAGAATCAAGACTTGTCATGTGGAGGTACAAGATCCCAACAATGAATGTAACTGTACTGTATCACTGAAATGTACCAATAAACTCAATTAAAGCTGAAAAAAAATTTAATCCCCAAATTTATATGTTAATAGTGTTTAGAAGTGGGGACTTTGGGAAGAAACTGGGATTAGATGAAATCATGAAGTAGGGCTCCCATGATGGCATTAGTGGCTTTATAAGAAAAGGAAGTGCTGGACGTGCTGCTACATACCTGTAATCCCAGTACTTTGGGAGGCTGAAGCAGAATTCCAAGTTCAAACCAAGCCTGGATGATTTAATGAGACCCTGTCTCAAGATTAAAGAAAAAAAAAGCTGGTGGGGGAGATGTAGTGTTCAGTCTTTGGCATGGGGATTGGGGTGGGGAGAAGATGAAGAGAGATACTAGCTAGCTAGCACGCTTGCTCTGCTTGGTCATGTGATGCCCACCATCATGTCATAATGTATCAAGGAGGCCCTCACCAGATCCTGGGACCATGTTCTTGGACATCCCAGATTCCAGAGATGTGAGCAAAGTAAACCTCTATTCTTTGTAAGTTATGTAGTCTGGAGCAATAGAAAACAGTTCAAGATTGCAGCCAACCTGTCCCACAACATCCTTCTCCCATTTCATTATTGCCTTCTTTCCTGAGATTGACTAGGCTATGGTGGAGTGTTTCAAAATAAATTTCAAAATTAACACATGAAGAACATACAAATGTTATTTCTACCAAACTCTCTTTGCACCAACTTAGCATACAGCAAGCATGGCCAAGAAGGGCAGAAATTTAGAGGATAATTCTGAAGACAAAGGCCAGTTCATGTATAGAGTCTCAGCGTAGTTTTGCATTCTGTAAAAGTATAGACGGAAATCAGCACCTTCCCTGAAATTCAAATTTACCACAGGGCTGAATTCAAACCTTAAAAAATTGTTTTTTCTTAGACAACTAGGATGGGGAAGTAAATACTATTCCTCTTCTCTAACAAATGTAGGCACTCCATCCACCACTAGTAGAATGAGTTGATGTTCAGTTTTTGCTGTGGCAGGTTTCTAAAACATAACCTGCTTGTGTGTTTGAGTCTAGAGCAAGTTTCACTGTGTTAATTGGTATGATAAAAACACCTGGAAATAGAACATTTGCCTCCTTAAAAGGTTTGCAGTTGGGCTGATAGGGGCTGAAGTGAGCTTGAAGATCCATAAATGAGCCTGAAATGCTTAAGAGTTTCTTAGGCAATACCACTCCTTTATACGAGACCATCTAGTAAAGAGAAATGAGACCTACAGTAAATTAAGAGAACTCTTGATCCTAGTTATGTAGTGTGAAATTCCAATGGCTTAATCTTACACTGGACAAATACTAATCTGGTAAATTGGGTTCTGTGGTGTAACACTGAGAAATGTGCTACTACAGTGAGGTCTTTATTGAACTGTCCCTATACCACTTCAGGGAAAAGAGTGGTTGGGAGCCTGTCACAAGTAAGTTGCTTATTTATGTGAAATACCCTTTCTTAAACACAAAGAACTACACAAGCAAAGTGCTTTCCAGTCTTAAAAATCAATCCACTGTAAATTCACTGCACCCTACCCTACATACCTGCGTCACCCTTATCATACCACACAGGCATATCATGTCAGTGTACATGATGTGGGCTCGGTGGATGGCAGCCACGAAGCATGACACTCCCCCTGCAGCCTCAGAGAGTATTAAAAAGATAAACATTTGGTGACAAAGCCCCAAACCCACATTCTCAGAATACAAATAGAACTCTTCAGACAATTGTTCAGATCCAAAATTAGGTCCTGCTTCCAATAAAGCATGTTTTCTCCCTCCGCAGTTGCCCTTCCCCTGAGTTTGTGGCCAATATGTCCACTGCTTTTTACACAAGCAATATTAGGAGGAGAAATAGCTGAGCGGATATAATGTCTCAAAACATTTGAAAGTGCGCAGATTCACAACTGACCACTAGATGTGAGAGTGGGTCCTGCTCACATGTTACTGATGTGGCAGGGACCTGTGAATATCCCACTGCCATCGTTGAGCAGATAGGTAATGAAGAGAAAAGGAACTCTCTGATGGGAGCTGCTAAGTCAGTCAGTTTCAACTCAGGAAAAGTCAGTGAGCCAGAAATAGCTCAGGCCTTTCAGTATCAGGTACTCCAAACTGCTTCTGAGCCAAGGGCACAGGGAGCAAGCGCTGAAGCCAGCAAGGTCATTTACTCATGGTGTTTGCAGTTTTAAAATATTATTAATGAATCTGGAAACCTTCAAAAGATTATTCAAGGAGTCCCAAGTCAGTCCCAAAGCAAACATCATTACAGTGATCCGCAAAGGCTTGACTATGTGAAAAGTGAGATAATAGGCAGGGATTGTTGTTTTCTTTTTAATTATTCAGATGTCATCTGGAGGCACTCCAACAGTTGTTGCTGTACCCAGGGCACCTTTCTCTAAGGGAATTTCTTTTTCTCAGACCTTGCAGAGACCGAGAGCTCAAAGAGAACTGAGCAGTAATACACTCCACTTGCTTACCTGTGTAGGGACTGTCAAGCACAATGTCCCTGAGAGCCACTGCCCAGCCACTTCCTGAGCATGTCTGGATAAGTAGAGGAAATGCCCCTCTTTAATTTGTAACAACCCTGCCTGTTCCTGAATGGGTCATTTGCTGTTCCTCCCTCTATTTTAGGAGTCCTTAGTCCTCACAGAATCATGGAAACCTTGTGCAATTGGCTTCCCGCATGGTTGTCCTGGAGGGGTCACTTAGACTGGATTACTGAATAATTGCCCGTGAGTCACTGTTCTGAGTCAAAGTTCCCCTCCATGCAGGAACAGACAATGCAGCAATTCTCCTCAGAAAGGTGCTTCAAGGTGATTGCATTGTAGGGAGCTTGAGGCCTTTTGTTTTATGTGAACATAGTTTTAGATTACAGAGCCTTAAGTTTTGGGGAGAAATTAATCTCTAGGCCTACGGAAGAGGAACATTATGAAAGAAACTACGTGAGATGTTAGCCAAGGGAAAAGAAAATATTTCCTACCCATTAAAGCAAAAATCAAGCACTGAATCTGACTCCAGATGTAGTGAAGTATAAGGAAAGCCAAAAGTGCTAGGCAGATTGCTAACTCCTGTGAGAAAACAAGAAGAAAGCTTCACTGATTTTTATCACAACTATTTTTCAGCATCATTTAGATTGATTTTTCATTTGGGGTTAAGACCTACTACATGTTCCTCATGGGGAAATTGCCCTACTGCTCTTCCTTCTCAACTTCTAATATGTATAAGACTTTCCATAATCTTTCTAGAAATAATCAATCCACTTGTTTTTTAAACCTAAAAACCTCCTCCAAAGGTTTCCTCACACCAAACATTTATTTTTGTCATTATGCATCTGTAAAAATAAGTATCTTTCACACAAGCATGCTATTTAAAAATTTCCCCAAATCGTTTCCTTTTATTGTTTCATGAAATTTGAGGTCCACTTGAGCAGGCACAATCAGAAAAATGAGTCATTTTCTGATGTTTGTTTTCCTCATCATCTGATGACCCAGGAGCACAGAACTGGAGGACACTTCTTTGACAGCCTCTAGTTGGGTCAGTACTCATACCCCACACATCATTTACGAATGCTCAAGAGTCTGAAGTGACTGTGAACATTCTTTTGTACAAAGAAACTACAAGATTTCTTCTGTGGATTTGAGACATGCAGATATCTAATCAGGCATTAGGAAGGGTGTGCTTCAAACATTCATTATAAAAAAGGAACAAATGATCAAGAGACTGTTTTAAAGATGCAAGAAAACCTTGCTTGTCTTGCTTCCAGGAGCCCACACTTAGGGTGCACAAGTTTAACTGAGCCAAATCTATCTTTGCTTAGCTATTGCCAACACATGCCTGGAAACCATGTATCTGAGGTTATTTTCCAAGAGCAGACTTAAAGCTAATTCAAATAAGCTCCTTGAGGGCTGCCAGGAATGACACAGAAGCAGATAGTTAGTCTTTAGGAGCCCAAGAGAGTTAAAGGGAAGGTTGAGTAAGAGCAGGTGGACATCACAAAGAACTAGGGACACCAGCCAGTCACTACAGACAAAGCAGCTATTAGCAACATGCTTGGGGCGGGCAGGCTTGCTTGTACCCTATCCCCTGGGAAGCCAGGTTTGAGGTCACCACCAATAGGCAGAGTGAAGTCAAATTTGTTTTTTGACAGAATGCTTTAAAAACAAGCCAGCATTGGAGCATGAGTTGTTTCTGCCCCACCCCCAAGGTCATGATTTCTTCCACCTCTTTTGAAAGCCCTTCTCTTTTGTTGTGCCCTATGCCAGTAGGACTGTAGGGGCCATGGAAAAGCATTCAGACACAAGAGCATGGGCACTAACCTGAGAAGCAGCTGCAGGTGAACTAGTTTCCTTACCACTCACTGCTGCCCTCTCATTGGCTGCGGCGTCTGCCATTTCTGCCATCTGCACATTCGAATTCTCAGAACCTGGAGACCCTATTTGCCCCGGACTTTCACTCCCTGGGGTGCAAAGTGGGTTGGTGGTGGCTTTTCGGGTTTGGCCTTTATACCAACTAGGGTAAAACAAGGGATCCGCAGTTTCCGCTGCTTCAGGGACTGGAGTTTCAGACTCTGTGCTCTGCTGAGAGCTAGTGGGCAGAACCTCACTCTTAATCAGGACAGATAAATTCAAAAGTAAAAAGAAAAAAAAAAAAAAACAAGGAACAAAAAAGAAAAGAAAAGAGAAAGAAAGAAGAAAAAAGAAAAGAAGAAAAAGTAGTTGATTTTAGTTCCCTTTGGGTTTGAACATTATGGATTCTAAATCAGTCCCTGATTTAGTGACTGCTTATTTCATCCCAGTCTCTGGAAGTGCTAGGGGCAGAATACTGATGATAGTGCCCTGTGTCTGGCGTCTGGCTGTGCCTGCTCTTGCTTTCTGCACTTGACTGTTACTAGGTGTGAGCTCAGGCAGATAGAAAGCAGAAACCTCAAATGAAAGTTGCTTATAAAATATCAGGTATTGGAGAAAGGTCAAACTACTGATAAGAATGAATTTAGCATTAATGTATGCCTCTAAACTGCTTTTTAAAAATCAGCAATTGACTTTATTGATCAAATTAAACCCTCTTTAATTACTATCCTTCTTTTAATTTCAATGCAAGGGGTAGACCCAGAATTTCAAGAGTCTAGGAAGTATAAATAGTATTTTAGCCTGGTTTCCCTATGGAGACAGGAGCAGAGAATATAATTCCATATCTAAATTTTCCCTCTGGGCTTTGTTTCTTCAGATAATTTCAAGCCACACTGAAAGGAGGTACAGAACTGGGGCTCCTGCAAATTTAACGAGTTGGATCCTGTTTGCTGAGGCATCATGAAGTCAGCAAAAAAGCTTGAAAACTGGACTGTGACATCCTAGAAACATAAGGTTAGCTGATCAAGTACAGCTTCTGAAAGGATCTAATTTCCAAAAATATGTTTTAAATAATCTTATTAACACACAGTCTCGACAAATGCCAAACATAGAAAACCAGGCTTCATTCGCTTGCCCACAGAAGGAAAGATAACAGTTAGTTGTATTATAGGGTAAGCAACAGGACCATAAAGAAGTGTGGCTTCTCTATTTATATCCTCTATTATCTACAGAAAATTCAAAGTTCTAAAGGTATAATCTTATTTCACATCTCATACTATTTCTCACACTGTACCCTATATTTGTACTCACTAAGCAACGCAAAGCAAACCAAATATCCATAGCAGCTCTCTATGAATTAACAGTTCTCTCTCTCTCTCTCTCTCTCACACACACACACACACACACTCTCTCTCTCTCTCTCTCTCTCTTTTCAGACAAAAATTGCCTCATATTTCAGTTTCCTTGGTGAGAAGGTGGTATTAAGTTTTGCTAACCAGTCATAACAATAATAAACCTTTTGAATCACCTAGAGAACTTTTCTCTCTGATATTCTGACTTTCCTGAAAGGTTTTGTCTGTCACATACAAATGTCTGGCATATAGCTATTCTTAAGGGAGAGCAAATTCTTTGGGGAGTTCAGAAAGTAGGCACAAGCTGTAAAAAGTAACCCCTGAATGGTTACCTGTGTCACTGAGGCATCTTCAGTAGGTGGCAGGGCTGGAAGTGGCTCTGGAGAGGAAACTGGAAGTGTCCCCAGGGCAGCCTCAAGCTCCAAGGCCAGCTGAGAGGACTCGGAGGCTTTTTCTGGACTTTCATCTTCTCCTGATGACTCTATTTGAACACTTTCTACCCCTTCCACTTCTATTATTTCCTCTTCTTCTTCTTCTCTTTCTCCTCCTCCTCCTTCTTCATCTTCTTCATCTTCATCTTCTAGGAAGATAATGTGATTTTAAACTCATTATAATTACCATTGCAGCTATAGAAAAAGTTCATGGCCAGAACCTATGGTTAAGGGAACTGTCATGGCTAAGAAAGTCTTCTCCAATAAACACTTGACAGTGGTCCAAATGGGCTGTGCTGGGGCCTTGTGTTTTAGTAAATATAGAGAGGAGAAATGTGAAGGAATCATCATGATTCTCCTTGCTCTCCTTTCCAGTACTAAGTCCCACCCTCACTGTGCAGCCTCCGGAGCTGCTCATAGTCTAGCACAGCTATAAGATTCCAGAGGATTGGGACAGTCACTTACCTCAGTCAAATTAAATGGAAATATAACCTTCTTTTCTATTTCTGAAAACAAACACTTGTTTTAATTTCTTACCTCATTCAGTGAATACATCAATTTTTGCCAAAATTAATGGCATCATTGATATTCCCTGAGGCAAAATTAAGTGATTTTTTTTTTTTTTTTTGGTACTGGGGGTTGAGCTCAGGACCTTGTACTTACAAGGCAGGTGGCAGCACCACTGAGCTAAATCCCTGGCCCAATTAAGCAAATTTTTAAACAGACCCATTATGAAGATTTGCCTCTAAAATTACATCTGTGACTGCTGATTCACCTGAGGGATCTAGCTGATGGGTGTTATTATCTAGATGGGCTAGGATGAGTCAAGGTGATCAAAGTGTGGGTCAGGTCCAAGGTTATTTTCCTTTTTTCATTTATTTTGTCAGGATAAATTTCCATGTGTGGGACTTCTGGGTCAAGTGTTAGGTCTATATTTATCTCTCATGGAATACATATGATCACATACATATACCTAGGTTTATTTCTAGGTTTTGACTTGTTCTTTGACTTGTTACTATTCTTGTCCTTTCCCATTTCATCAAATTGATGTACTACCTTATGTAGTCCAGATGTTCTATGTTTTATTTTTATCTTATTCTTAACCTTGCTCTTCATGACAATTTACTTCACCATGGCTGATGGGTTATAATCACTACCAATTATAAGTATTTGACAATCCAGAATCAAATTCATGCTAATGCTATTAAAATAGGCACTATAATATGCAAAGCTAAATAAGCACTCTCTGCAAACTATTTAATCTTGAAATTGAGCTTCACATCGGATCATAACCCTTGTAAAGTTGTCGATATCCATTCTGATGGTGATTCTGAATCCCCCTTTCCTCCCACCCAACTCTTCTGCAGTTTTCCCACACCTGTAATTTTGGCCAAATGGTCAAGAGAACAACAAACCTCTGTAAAAATCAATTTCTCGTATTATTTTTTCTTCTCTATTGAGATTGACTGTGAAGTGGTTCATGTTCTCATAACCATGTTCTATTTTCTCCATCTGAAATGCCTTCGATGCTTCCGAGATTCTGCAACAGAGACAGGTTGTCACTTTTTGTCACTGTTTAAAATTTGATAGCCATGGGTAAAAACGAAAATATGCATTTTCTCATTAAATAAAATGACTTACTTTTGTAACAGGGTTTTGGCATTCTGTGAAAGCAAACAAAAGATAAGTTTACTTAGACTCTTTTCAACAGGGGGTGATGAGACTTAATTCTTTCCTTTGTTGACCCTGAGAATCTCATGGCTTCATTGCTAAATGTCAGAAGTAACTGCTATTTTATCAGAATGTTCTTCTACTTAAGCAATGCCAAATGGAAAAAGATTTTAATTGGTAAAATAAAGTGTAGGTAAAATAATGGAAGTACAATGACAACTAATGGATAGAACTTTTGAGTTTGTTTCCTTGGTGCTGAGGAAAAGGCTTACCTGTAGAAATACTGCCATTTCCGGCTCATCCATGAACTGAATTCCTGACTCAACTAACTTCGATACATTCTCCAGGTGATTGGAATACTTTTTGATGAGTGCCCGGACATGTTCCAATTTCTCCTCTTGGGTTCGGGTGATGGCTTGTGTCATTTCATTCTTCCTCTCCTCTAGGATGCCATATAGGTAATCAAACTTCTCACAAAGATCTTGTTTCTGTTTTCTGCAGCAATCCTGTTAGTTGGGTGAGCTCAAATTAGAAAGTGCCTGTGAGAAAGTTTATATATATATATATATATTATATACTGCTCCCTTGAGCTGTTCCTTTAGGTACAGATATCTATTGTACTTATGCTAAAAAATCTCATTTTATATTTAGATAATTTAAAAATCAATCACATCTCTTAAGTGGATCAAATATTTTTTTAGTCTTCTGTTTGTTATGAATGGAGAATTTCATATAAATTTGAACAGATTTTGTTTTATATTTTATTTGAAATATGTAGGACACAAGTAATGTTTTCCTTTGGAGTAGTGTGTGTGTGTGTGTGTGTGTGTGTGTGTGTGTGCAAATGCATATGTGTGTAAGCAAAAAGTTATAGTATTTCCTGTTTTCTACCTTTCAATTTCTCTCTGCTTCATCAAAGCTGACTTTTTCCTGGTTTCAGTACCCTCTTATAGATTCTGTAGTTTCCCAAAGGCCTCTGCCCCTTGGATTTACTCCTCCAAACCAATCCAGAAACTAAAGCCAAATTAGTTTTCTCAGAGTACAGTTCTAATTATGTTTTTTTCTGTTATGACTCTCCATTGGATGAAGAGTAAGATTTAAACTTTGTAATTGACTTTCAAGACCATCCATGATAGTTCCAGCTATCCTTCATAATCAAATTTCTCACAAAGGTCCTGTTTCTGTTTTCCATAGCATTCCTGTTAGTTGAGTTGGCTCATGTTAGAAAGTACTTATGCAAAAGTCTATTTGACACATCACCATCACCTGGAGATTTTAGGAGTCTACTCTTCATCACTTATACTGTATCCAGCAAAAATGAGCACTTGCTTCCTTTACTTCTCCTTTTGCCTCAGCCTACAATGTTCTTCAAGTCACACTTGCCAACTCTAAACAATTTAAAAGATATTATTGGAGTACAGTGGTACCTCATTTTCCAAACTTAATTCTTTCTACAATTCTGGTCATGAAGTGATTTTGGTCATGAACTAAATAAAATTTTCCCAGAAAGTTTAATGTAGATAAGTTAATACATTCTGAATCATATCTATTTTTAACCACAAGAATGAAATAGTATAGTACAGTACAGTATGGAGAGAGAGAGAGAGAGAGAGAGAGAGAGAACACTTAGCTTGCTCAAGGTGACTATTTCTGGCATGGAGGACAGGAAGGTGGAAGGAAAGACTTATTGTTTAGAGAGAGACTTCCCTTCCATAAGGACACTGGGGAGATTTCCTAATGTGGTTTCCTCTCTTCTTTGTCTCTTAGCTGCAGGGTCAATTTTGATGAAAAATCTGTCTAATGACACTGGCTTTTTCCTGTGCTGTATAACTCTCTGGAAATGAGAGACTACATTATTGTTCATCAGATTCAATACTCTGTTGATTACAATTATGTTGGGGTCATGTTTCTCAAGGAAATCCTGGCACTCACTCCATTTTTCCATAATGGATTTTATCACATCACTGCTAATCTCCCCTCTGTCTTCCTCTTTCTCCATGGACTACTCCTCAACAAGTGCCTTCTGCTACTCACTCTGGAGTTCAGCAAGTTCTTTCACTATCAGCTCCTCCTTATGCCCTCCTCAAGCTCCTCTGTATCTGCACCATTGATGTCCAGACCCATACTCTTGTCATTGTTTTTGTCAATGAGGTTGATGCAGTGGAGAACACTGAAATGTTTCTTCCAGAACTCTTAGAATCAAGGACATCTCTTCAGTGACTTTAAAACACCTGGAGAAGAGAGCTTTTGTGTACAGCTTCTTGAAGTTGCAGATCACTTGCTGTCCCATGGGCTGAAGAAGAGATGTCTTGTTGAGTGGGGAAAAATTTGACCTTTATGAAGTCATATTCAGCATACATATCATCCGCCAAGGCTGTAGGATGTAATAGGATATTGTCCATTAAAAGAAGAAGACACCTTTCATGCAGTTGGTTGTTAGAAAGATATTTCTTAATGGTGGATGTGAATATCTCATGCACCCATTCCATGAACAATTGCCTTGTGGCCCAAGCTTTTGCATTGGCCCTTCACATGCCAGGCATTCTTGCCTTGCTCACATTCTGTTTCTTCAATGCATGGGGGGGGGTCGGGGAATGTATACCAGGAATGGCTTAATCTTTTTTTGGTGGTGTTGTTTTTGAGACAGGGTCTTGCTATGTAGTTCAGGCTGGATTTGAATTCACTATGTAATCCCAACTGGCCTCAAATTCACAGCAATCCTGCTGCCTCAGCCTTCCAAGTGCTGGGATTATAGTCATGTGCCACCACTCCTTAATGTTCTTAGTGGCTTAGTGGCTTAGTGTTCAAATGGGCACTTGCATTTGCACACAGCAAAAGGCCCGATGTGTCCTTCATGGGCTTGTACCCCAGCAGTGCCTTTTCCTTCAGTGTGATATAGGTTCTGTTCAGCATCTTCTTCCAGAAGAGCTGAACACTTGTTGAGTGAGGTATCCTTCTGCCTTTGTGATTTTCGTGAATTTTTTCTTGTAGGCTTCTGCAGCAGTCTTGTCAGAATTGGAAGCCTCTCATGTCTCATCACACCATGGATGTCACTTCTCTTGTGGAATTTATCAAACGACCCTCTACTGTTTAAATTCATCCATGAGAGGGGTTTTCTTGCAGAAAATCATTGTGCAAATTATTAGCATTTTCCACAGACCATAGCTTTACTAACACTATCACCTGCTGCTATTTCTCATTCAACTGCACTAATAAAAGTTTTTCCACCTCTTCCAGCACTGTGTCCTCTGCTTGGTTAACATCATTACTCCTTTTGCCACATCAGCTCCTTTAATAGCATCTTCTTTGTTCTTCAAAAGAGTCAAGGGGCCAGGGATTTAGCTCAGTGGTTCCACCACCTGCCTTGCAAGCACAAGGACACAAGTTTGTTCCCCGGTACAAAAAGAAAAAGTCAAGATTGTCAACTTCACCATCTTGTACTCACATGAATACCATGCTCATACTTTTCTATGATTTTCTTCTTCAATTCAATGTTTATTTTCTTCAAGATCTTCTTACCATTATTGCTCAGCAGTTTGTTACCTTAATTATTGCTCTGCACATTTTCATCACCTTTCTTACTGCTCTGCATTTTCTTTTTACCACCATGTTTGTTCTGCGCTTTCTTTGGAGCCATGCTGGATTGAGTAATACTGTGCAGAGCTGTATGTGCTACAAAGCACGCAAAAAAAAGTTTCACAGCAAGCGTGCACAGATCTGTGGCTGTGATCTTAACTAGAGGAAGCCACAACATGTCAGAGTGAGGAAGATGTCTGTATTCGTGTTTGTGTGGGGAAGATGGTTGTGGTCATGTTCATCACCCAGTGTGGAGTTCATCAATGGAAACAGAATTTTGCTGAGCTCTTCGTTTGCAAATTGAGCTGCTCATGAACAGAAGCATTTGTGAATCAAGGCCTTCCTGGGCCACTTCTTCCATAAAGCTTATATTGATCTCTGTGGCTGAATGCCATCTGTTAACTACCTGAAAAACTATAATAGTTGCTACATATGGCACATACCTGTGTCTGTGCCTAAGAGAAAGAAATGCTGGAGAGAAAGGCCATATTGACTTACATATTTACATCATATGGCTGAAGTGTCCCCAGTGCCATCCAGCCCTCATTACTCTGAATTCATGTTTAAATCATGATTAATTAATTTTCCCGTTGGTCTAGTCATTGTCTTTTGGTTTATCAAGCTCCAGTGAGCTTGGGATATGTGCCAATTTCTTTAGACCTGACCATTGCTGGGTCCAGAACCTTTACAGCTGGGAGCAGGTCATGAGTCATAATGATCCAAACTAGCTCGTCTGCTTTGCAAATCCAGGTGATTTATCTCTAACATCTCTAACATCTGTATGACCCTTGTCATGTGTTCCTTTATTTTAGTAAATGCTAGTCTCTTTGATGTCATGTATTGTTTTCTTCCTTCTTCTTCTTCTTAAATATCTAAACTATAGTCTTCCTTGATGATAGAATCTGGGCCTTTCTAGGATACATCAATTGATTATAAAGATACTCTATAATGTAGAAGAAATAAATCCATCACTGCAATGTTTCCCTTGGAACAGTCAATTCTCATTACAGTTTCTAATCACACTATAAAGCATAAGGGAGACCCAGTGGTCTAAACCACTTTAGTAGTACTACTGTCAACAATCCATTTATTTATTCATTCAACAAACAATTCTTAAGTATGGAATTTGCATCATGTGCTATGTAAGACTCTATAGCTCCAAAAATCTCTGGAGATCCAAAGATAAATTAAATATAATTCCTGCTCTCAAGGAGCTCACAAAGCACATTGAAAAAGACTGTGGGCCAATAATGTAACACAATATAGGTAGGAAGCTGAATAATGGAAACATGTTAGAGATTTATCCAAGACTATATAGAAACATAGTGATGGAATCTTAATTCAATCCTTTGTGTAACTAGGGGGCATTCAAGAGGATCCAGGAGTGTTGGCTCAGGAAAAGATTGTCAGTAGTTGTACCTGAGTTGCTTTGAAGGATGAGTAGGAGGAAAAGAGGTGATAGGAGGGGACAAAAATTTAGTAGTCATGGAAATTGTTAAACTGGACAAAAAACTATGCAAGACATGAACAAGCCTAGGAACTGAAGATGTTGGTAGCTTTCCAGTCAAATCCTTTACTGTGTTACCTTTTATGCTAGGCTTACAAGTAACTACGTACTCAATGCATATCTTCCATATGCCTTGCTGATATTTAGAAGCTCTACTGCTTACTGGAATCATGTGATAGCTTCCAGCTTGTTATTCTAATATAAACTGTTCACTTGAAGCATTCACGAGTATTATATTAAGATGTAATACTGGTAGAATGCCTTCCTCTTATGAAAGTTTTATTCTATGTAAGTTAGTATGTAAGAAATTCAAATTTATGAAAGATAAGTAATTTTCCATGACACTGATGTGCAATCATGTGTGTTTTAGTATATTCTCTCAAGTCAAATATCACTTATTTTGGTCACATAAATTTTATTTAGTGGCTTAATGGAATATCTATCTTTCCTTTACTTCTTAATTCACTTTGTGTTATTTTACCTCTATTATGTATTGAATTTTAATAAATTAACTATGATTTTTAATAGCAACTTTTATTTGCTTATACTTTACAATGATGGGCTATGATTCAGTTACAATTATTATATCACTACCTACTTTGTAAAGCACTTACTTTTGATTTTATTTTATATCTATAAAGTTATAATATTTCCTGGCACATAGTAGGCACTATGTAGTGTTTATTAAATTTAGAATCAAATTCCTTAACTTGAATTATTCAGGTATGGAAACTTGAAGTTGCATGTTAGAAGTAACCTATTCCAAATCAATCAGTTCACTCGTGTGGAAACTAAAATTCAACAGAGCTGTCACTTTCTCAAGGCCGTTCTACCATTCACTGTTGGTACCTGGCCTGGAATCAAAGGCTCTGAACTCCTGGGTCATTGCTATTCCCACCACACCCAGTTGCACACATACTTTTTATTTGAAAACAAAATGTACACAAAGTACTTATAAACAGAATTTATGCTTTTAACAAATCTACTCTGCTCAAAGTAAGTCTTTTAAAAGCAAGAAACCCAAAACTTTCAGAATTATATTAATTAATTCATTATTTTTTAAAAATGTATTAATTGTAAGTTAGATACCAGCCATTGTATGATCCAAAAACATACCCTAATTTCCAGTGTTTGCTCTGCTTTCTAACATCAAAATATCTATTTTTTTCTATTGATTAGTTTGCCTTTAAAATAACGCTAAGAAAAAATATGAGTTTAACAAATACATTTCTGAACTATGAAAAATACATCCTTTGTCCTTAGAATTATATAATTGGAACTTATAAACACATAGAAACCAATTTAAAACTTCAGATAAATATGAAGATATTTACAAGGATCTTGAGAAGAGAACATGCCTCTCTCCATTCCCATAGATTCCAGAGTGACATTAATGTCAGTCCCAGCTTAGTCATGTACCATGCACATGATAGGAAAAAGACTAAAACAATTATGACTACTGATCTTACTATATAAGGAGCATAGCTTTGCGACCAAAATAGGGCTAAAGATAAACTCTTAGCCCCACCACTTGTCACTGAGCAACTGTGGCTCCACAAACCCATTCATATCTCACCACATTCCTCTCGCATTCACTGAGACACACTTGTTCAGATATATAGCTTCATCTGAAATATGGTGCTTCAAAAGTCCCTTCATTAAGGCATACATGGTTTCTTCCCAGAAAAGAAAGAAAAAGAAAACAGCAGGTAGTAGATTAATAACACTGAGGAGAGAACTATAAAGTGGGAAGTTCCTCCTAAGGAAATTGAACCCAGCCCTTCATCCATAAACTACAATGTCTGTAGAAAATTAGATCTCTAGGTACAGGCTGGGCTTGCTCCCTTCCCTGTTAGCTGTGCCTTTGTGTCATGCTCAGAAGAACAATTCCATTCAGGGTTATGGGTCTTGGGTCTCCCAAACTCAAGCTCTTTTCTACTATACCATGTTGCCTTTCCATGCTAGGAGGATAATCCTGTCATAATCTGTTGCATTTCTAATGCTTATTCTTGAAGTCCTTAGCCTCAGAGATTTTTGCAGTCCAGGTCATTTAGAATCTGAGTAAGCCCTCAAGGCTCTTGGTGAGGTGAACCTCCCTGTTCTGCTGTGAATCCCATGTGTAAGAGAAAGACACAGGGTAAGCAGAGAAGATGTTTACTCACTCTGCTCTTCAGAGAAGTCAGCATACTTCCCAGGAGCTCAGTCTCTTGAGGCTGCCAATACATATTACCAGTTGCCACAAAGTCTCTTTGACAAAGAATAGAGCTAATAATTAATTCTATTCATTTTCAGTTTTAATCTCTAAAGGGATCTGCTCAGCCCTGCCATTTCAATTAACCAGGACCCTACAGTCTTATTTTGATACCATTTAAACATGCTCCGGTAGTTCGAATGACAATCTAATGACAATGTGTTGGTATCACCAGGGTAACTGCACACTTTTTCCCATCTCGGAGGATGATATGAGGTGATACTCACAAGCCCTTGGTATGTGCCTCTTACCCCAATTTCAGATCAGAACAACACTATAAGAAGGTATTGTTATATCCAGTGTAAAGCTAAGGAAGTTAAGGGACAAGAAGCTGAAGTAACTTACCCCACTTACCACAATTAAGTGACAGCTGATATGCGAACTCTGAAATCTGCTCTTTAAAAAGCATGCCTTAAAAATGCTGGTGTCCTTATTAAAATGATTCTTATATATTCCCACTTCGTATTTGTAATTGTATAGACAATGTCTCAGAGATAAAGAAAAACACTTTGGCCTAAAATATTTTGCAAATATAATGATTTGTTCTTGCAAAATCATTGGAAGATAGTTAAAGTTGTCATTCTCACAATCTGGACAAAATATCAAGTATTTATTATTCAACTCATGGCAGTTTTTTCTAGACAGGCATTTGTACAAAGCAATCACTTCTAGGTCTGCCTATTGCATTTGGGAGGTATCTGGAGTATCCTGTAACATAGGGTGAGGGCCATTGTTGAGGATGACAACAGAGAGTAATTTTCTAGGGAGGTAGAATGAAAGTCAAGCTTGGTTTTTCAGAAGCAGAGAGTTGCTGAGGAGAACTTCAGTCCTATGAGTAGTCCCCTTTCCAATTTCAGTCCATCCCCAAAACTCCAGGCCCAGAAAAGCAAGGTAACTTTCAGACCATGCTGGGCTTGCTCGATCTGCAAGCCAGAGACCAAGAAATGCCTTAGGCTGGACCACTCTCAGCCTAAATGGCTAAAATGACTCAGAGCTTCTTTACCTAGAATTAGCCTATACCACAGAAGGAAAATACCACTCCTCCTTTAAGATAGTTCAGGCTGCCCTTTTGTGACTATAACTACTCTCAAAGCTGTTATTACCACTGAAGATTTGTGTCAAGTGCATACATTATTTTAAAAATATAACAAGGTGTCCCTGGTGAGATTTACCCTCAGCTCAGTGATTGATGCTCCAAGGACTGATCTCTGGCTAGAGCTTTCCCAGACCAACTGTGCAAGGCATTACATGACTAGGGACAAAGTTAGACTCTGACAAGGAATGAACACTAGTACCACAGAGCACATGTCAGCATCCTGAGAGGAAAGGCAAGGTAATTATGGAAGGACAGTTGCCCATCAAAGAGGCTACTCCATTTCCATCCCTAAGGAGTCCTTTACCAATTAGAACAGAGAATTCTTTAGCAGCAGCTCCCCACCCCTAGGAAGCACCAATGACCTCTCAGAAAATGTTTCCGGACAGGTGGAAAGCAAAACCAGAAAGGGAAACAACAATCGAAGACAAAACAGGAGATACGGAGGTCTGCCCAATCCCCTGCCGAAAGCATGTGCTGTGCAAAGTGGAACCGCGCCACTCCCAGCCAGAGACCCCATTTGCTCCAAGTCCTCTTGCCCCGCAGGCTGGAGAGAAGCTGGGTTTTGCCCACAGTTGTTGGCTTGGCTCTTTGGAGGATTACCTCAGGGATTACAGGTACACTGTGTGGTTATTTGTGTCAATGTCTCTATCCTCAGTGCTTCTTCCAACAGAGGACACAGGAATCATAAAATTAGAAACCTCCACAGGACTCTGAGGCAATCCCTACCTCTTTAGGTGAGCCACCTAAATTGATCTCAAAGAAGACTTTTCCACATCATATCCATTCATCTATTTCTTCTTTATTGGTTATGTAAAATGTCAGACTCAGTTTATAATAAAGTAAAATACAAGAATATTTGAGGAAGGCATTGAAAATCACTAGTCCCACTATTTGAAGGTCTTAACTTTCTGGTGTTTTTCTTTCTTGGTTTTATCCTCCCATAAATGTTTAGAGGATAAATATGAATACATATATTCTATACGATTGTCTATGGAGGTGTTTAAATCCTATACAGTTTATATAAATATATACTTGCTATGCTTTTTAAATCTTTTTTCACTAAGGTAAAATCTCAGAAGTGAAATAAATAGGTGAAAGGGAGAAATACTTTTAAAGACTCCTACCATCTTCAAGATGTGCAAGGAGCAATTGATTACTCACTTTCCTCTAATAATCTGTGAAAATACTTGTAAAAGCGTGTCACATTCAGGGGATGTCGCGACTGGAAACATGAGGAACTGATTTTGACCTTTGCTACCAAGAAGTTTTCCCTGATATCTTCCCTAAATCCCTTCTGCTGAATTCACTTCAAATGTGTTTCTTCTTGTCTCAGTCTCAGTATAATTAGAAACAGCTGCTTGCCATTGTGCCCCTGTCTGGCCTCTGAAGGAAACCTGTTGTCACATCTCTCCCCATCCTGGTACCCTTTGATCCTGGCTAAAAGAAGAAAGAGTTGAGTTGTTTGCCTTTGCTCAAAGCTCCAATGTGACTCGTGGGGGTTTTGCACTGTATGTGTTCTCCAGTGTCTCCATCCCAGACAGAAGCCAGTTCCTCCCCACAGAGGTCTCTGATAAAGGCCACACCAGCCCAGAGATGTGTATAGAGATGACCTCATTCGCTCACGAGCAATGGGCTCCTATTTATATACTCCAGACTCAGTGTGGCCCCACACTGGAGTGCTGATTCATGGCCAATGATTTGACTGTATTTGGCCTTTACTGTAAACAAAGACAAGGAAAAATGTTTATACTGTCCATTTGTGAATCTCTCTGGGCTTATCACCAACAGAAAATGTTCTTTCTATAAATGAACCCCAGATTTATCTTAGATCTTTTAGGGAAAATGAGTGTGCAAAGAAACGAGATTGATTTTTAATGATGTGTAAATCTAAAATGAGGTAATTATAGCAAATGTCTTGAAGACATTGTCTAGGAAATGGCCTTTGGCTTTTAATACGACCTGCCTTTCTAATGATAAAATAATAAGAATAGCTAGAATTTATCAGACATTCACTACATGCCCGGCACTGTGCTAAGCATTTTGCTTATTTGAATTTAATTTCTCACAGTGACTCTATAAAGTGAGTACTGTGATTATCTCCTTTCTTACAGATAAGAAAACTGAGGGACTGTGTTTGCAATAATATAAGTAGATCTTAAATATATAATTCTTAGTTGAAACAAGAAGTAGAATGAGAAATACAATGCAATACCATTTATAAAATTAACAGACATGCATTTAAAACTATATACACTATGAGATACAGGCAAACTGAACATCAAAGTGTTGGAGTGGTTATCCATGGGGAGGAGAACAGTAGTGGGAAGTGGAGATAAAATGAAATGAAGATGAGGGAGTCCTTGCACACAGCCATGAAAACAATGTGCCAGGAACTAGGCAGTTTAATTCCTCAATGCACTGCACTGAAGTCTGACTGAAAACAACACATGATCCCTAGGTTAAAGAAGGGAAATAGTAATAGACTGCTCCAGAATATGGAGCCAGACATCTGACTCTGATCTCTTATACTGTCCACACTATGCAGCGTGGCTTTAATTTGTCTGTGAATCAATTTGTAAAAAGAAATCTGCTATGCAGTTGAACCTCTTTAGATGCTATGTTTAGATGAATGTCCTCCAAAGGTCCATATGTAGAGCTTAGTACCTCTCCAAGGTGGCACTATTGAGAGGTGCCATGGACCTTTATGAGGTGGGGCCTTATGGGAGTTTCTTAGGTCATTCCAGGTGTGCCTTTGAAGGGTCACACAATTGCAGATTCCCTCCCTGCATCCCTCTCCCTTGCCTTTCTGAACATTCAATCTGATACTTGCTCCCACCCTCATGTGCTGCCCTTGTCAGATATCCAAAACAACGGGTTGCTCAGTTTTGGACTGGGACCTCCAGAACTATGAACCAAAATAGATCTCTCTTTATTTCATAAGTAGCCCATGTCAAATATTTCATTATAGTGAGGGGAAGATGAATAATGCATCTTTTGTTGTCATGGAGCCTCAATGTCCTTAACTGAAGTAATTATGGCTTTGTGGAAGAGTCAGGAGTTGAACAGCTCCAGATCTATGAATAAGGTGGATGAGGACACACTAATAGTTTTGTGAGCCTGCTTTTCCACTGGCTGGCCCTCAAAAGCAGCATTCACCATATTTTTGATAGCATCTTGCAAAGACACTTTATGAAAGAGAATTTTTGGAAGTGCTTCAGAAAGTAGCAATAAAAATGGGATAGTGTGTTTGAAGTGAGGGGAAATATTTTAAAGGGGATTCATGGCAATATGTTTTTGTGTGTGTGTGTGTGTGGTACCAGGGATGGAACTGAAGACCTTTCGTTTGCGAGGTGGGCACAGTGTCACTAAGCTAAATTTCTGGCCCGCAATATGTTTTTACCATAATAAAAATTTTAAAATTTCAAATATTCACTGTATGTTTTGATCACATGTTATATATTGGATCTTGAGGGAAAAGCAGATTTGTTAGATTTTTACATGCCAAGTTCAGCTGCCAGCCATTCAGCCATTCACTCAGCAAGTTTTAAATGAATATTGTGTGCCAAGCACTGAACCAGACAGAGGGAAAATAGAGAACAATGAATCTGAACTCTGACCTCCATGAGCTCCTAACTATTGAACTATTCTCTAACCCCAGTTGGGCAGATCTTTCTCCTCCCCCTGGCCATGGTGAAGCATGCAGTTCAATCTTACACATGACTTTTTAAAACACTACCTAGCATTTCTTGAGACCATCTGGATTTCTATCAAGAAAGTTTGCTATAATGGCAATAAGACTTATTTTTATTACTGGGAATTGATTTTTTCTTATTACTAATCTTTCAAATGGAGTTGACAGAGCTGACCATGGTGATGCACACCTGTAATCTTAGCACTGAAGGAGGCTGAAATAAGAGGATCATAAATTTGAGTCCCACCTGGATAACTTAGTGAGACTATATCTCAAAATAAAAAATAAGGACTGAGGCTGTAGCTCATAGTAGAGAGACTTAGTACCATGGTAGGGAGAGTTGATCATTGAAGAACAACCTATACAATAATAACTTGGGGAGATTTAGCCTCATCAACACATGTGATAAGGTTTTTTTTTTTATATGATTGGGCCCGGGTGTGAATATTTCAGAGACATATCAGAAAGGAGATCATTCTATAAGAAAGGAACAAAATCTCAGGATGGAAATTTCTAGTGTGGAGCCAAGGAAGTCACAAACCCCCAGAAGTTGCAGGCATGGTTCATACTCCCTAGGAGTCACCTGATTTACCTCAATAGTCTTACAAGTGTCCTCCAGTTGACTGATCATTCCCTGGACTCGATCGTTGCTTCCCACAAGGACAGCGATGCCATCACTGAGCTCTGACTGATGAAGAGAAAAGAAAGACATAAAACCTCATGGGTTTTCTAGTCACCAGTGACTGTGGATTAATCATAGTATTGTCTTCACAGGGCTCCTCATTTAAGGTCCATGCAATCCCTAAGCAATAATGGAGAGGCTTGGGAAATCTGTGAAACTCCTGATATTGCAAACAAAATTTTGCATAGGGATATATTTGTGTAGGAAGAGGTTTTATGGCTTTCATCATATTTTTATTGGAGACTGTGACTCTGTTAAAAACACTGAAAACATTAAATTATGGGCCATTGAGGATAGTATATTCAAGGTAAAGAATTCTAAATGTTGTTAATAAGTAGAATGGAGTCTCATATGTGACTTCAGGTACCCAAAATTAATTATTTGTAGCTCAGGAACAGTTAAACTTGGGAAGTGTCTGTACTAAATACTAACGTATTTGGCATATGTTTATCACAGGCCTATTATGCTAAGAATATATATGTGCATACAAATACTCATTTGACTAAGTCACTACAAACTTGAAGGTATAAAATGAGACTTTGAAATTCTTGTGCTTTTTGACCCAAGATATTTTCTTTATATTTTCTCTCTTTGTAAGGCCAGCTATTGAGCCACAGGGAACAATAAATGGGAACTTAATAAATATACATGCTTGGTTCAATTCTGTCCTTAACTTCTCTATGATAATGGGCAAAATATGTCATCAGGTTGGCCCTAATTATCTCATATTTAAAGGAATAAACAACTGAAAGAAAACAGCAGTTGTAAAATATTTCAAAACTGCAGAATCCTATCATCAAATAGAAGCTAATAAGGAATCCTATTAGGTAGAAAAGAAGCTGCTTTGGCCAAACAGGATTCACTAGGGAGCCCCAAGTTCTGTCCATCTGTCCATCCCACGAGTCACCAGGGCCCTGAGTGAAGTACATGCAGGATACCTATGTTGTCAAACAGTGTAAAGCTCAAACTTTACACTACTCAAACAGCAGGGTTTGGAAAAAATCTTCTCGGTCTCTGTAACTTTGCTAGACAGTCAAACTGAAAATCTGACTTGAAAAAACCTGTGCTGCCCAAGAACAAGTCACGCATTGCATCTTGCTGTGGATGCAAACGGGTGATCCTTTAGGCTAAAACTTATTGTGTTTAGATGTTTAGGGGTTAGAAAATGAATTTATAAGTGCAATGTTTATTTGGAATAATTATTTAGTTTTCCATTTCTTCTTCTTCCTCCTTCTCCTCCTCCTCCTCCTCCTCCTCCTCCTCCGTACTGGGACTCAAACTCAGCACTTTTCACTTGCCAGGTAGGCCTGGTGCCACTGAGCTACATCCCTGGCCATTCATTATTTCTTATGGGGAAAAAACATGTTCTCAAACATTTTGGTGTTCACAATGCATTTGTAACAAATTGAGTTTGAACTGAGGTTTTACTGTATTGTGAAACAGGTACCATCCAGTTCTAACATTCTAGGATTTGGAGGGTAGGGGAAAGGAGGAGAAGAGAGAATAAATTTTCTTTCAAAGCTGACCTGCTCAGTAAAACAGCAGTGTAATGTGGAATTGATGAATGATTGAAAGAAAATGAGAAATGGAGCTGCTCAAATTCTTATATCAGAAATGGTTGCAACTATTGGCTCACCAGCCCCACCTTTATCTGAACCAAACAGCTAAGTTTTGAGTTGCTCCTGCATGAAACCAGATTATGTAGAGGCTATATTTGGTTAGAAGGGGACTGTAAATTTCTGGGGTGGGGAACATACACCATACATAAAGAATGCCTTTTAGCAGCAGGACCAGACTACAAAAGGTAGTAGGAGAAGAAGTTTCAGAACTGTTCTGTGATTGCATGTCATTATTATAACTCTCACCCACAAAGAGGTGGAGAAAAATGAGCAAAAGGAAACTTCATTGATGAAAAGAATTCTGTGGCTACAGAAAAACAAAAACCACCCTGTTCTTATCTACAATCTAAACTTCACTTAATCTTGAGTAGTTTGAGATTGGCCTCTGCCCCTTAAAACTGCTTATCTTCAGCAATCACAAACTGTGATCCTATCCTTCTGCATCTCTTCCTAAACTGTGGTGCCCTGGGCCTCTCTGGCCTTCTCTATCTCCCTGCAGGAAATCTAACATGGTGGCACTTGAAAACCAACTGCAGAGCATCTCTTTTCATGGGCTCTCTACATGCACCTACCAAGGTCCCATGGCCCTTATGTGGCTTGGGCCCCTTCTTCCTTCCACAGCTGACCACAGGGAGCTGACCACAGGGAGCTGACCACACTGGAAGCTGGAAGGGGCTGACACAGAAGGGCTGGAGGGGCTACATTACCTTCTGCCTTTGGAATACATGAGTGAGTGGAGCCACCTGGCAGTCCTTGTGAGCACCAAACACTTTGCACAGGGAGCAGGTGGGCACTTCGCAGTTCAGACAGTAGATGTTGATGCGCTCTTCTTCATGCTCCTCACACATGGGCTGATCAGACTTCTTTTCTGGCCTGGGAGGAGAGTAAAGCAGATAAATGCCTGTTAACTTCTATTGGGGCAGAGCGAAATTTGCAAATCCCAGCTCATCTTGAACCCCCACCAATAATATTCCAAAAGACTCCCAGAGCCCTTATATGTGGCCAGAACTCTCCCAGCTCAGTTTCTCTACAAGTTTAATGGTGGGTATGGACAGATCTTTCACAAGTTGCTTAAGGTGGGGCTTGGATCATAGAGACACTGCTTCATCAATTTTCTGTAGTGTATTTCCATCATGGTTAGTCAAGGTATTAAAATCTGGCTAGTCATACTCTTGAAAGTTGAACACTGGGCTCTGGTCAGCAGTCAGGAGCCTGCTCCAGTTCCATGTTCATAAGCTTACAAATCACCCATGTGACACCTTTTTATGATGGGTAAAAAAGGGAAAGTTGCTAATAATTGTTTCAATTTTACACCAGTGGAGAAACTCCAACCTACCCCTCCAGCCTCTGGCCCCAGCAAACACTTTTCCCCTTACAAGAGTATGTCTAGAGAGACCTGAAAATTTCTCTGGTAAATCTGTGTGCTGGTTAAAATTAGCCATAGGTAGGAATGAGATGTTGGTGTAGCCTTCTTATACAAAACCCAGGGATTGTTATACATCCTATCTAAAAAGTATTGTGAAAACTAAAATTCAAATCCAAAAGCTTTCCTCATATTACCAAACATGAAATTATTTAGGAGCATCTTAGATATGGGACTACATTTTTTCAATTGTTATGGATATATGTTTCTTCAAAATCATAGGTTTTAGTGAAATAAAATTAATTTAGGGGATCAAGACCAGCACTATTAAAGTAAAAATAAAGTAAAATAACAAATATTGTTAATTACATATAATAAGTATTCATATGTAAAATTTTTGTTTCAGAAGCACATTTACAAATATAAGCATATGTATATATTTGTATATATGTTTCAGGTATACATTTGTATACATATGCATACATAGATATGAAACAAAAGCATATTCTATATGTATCCATCTATATATGTAAGTGGTCATTGTATTACAATATAAAACACACTTCCTTCTGTGAGTAATAAAAATGTTTGAACACCATTAATATTGATGTATGGTATCACATACTGCATTGCCAGAACTCAGAGAAAGGCAGAGAATATGCCAATATACTTAAGTCCCTAGGAGAAGTCAAGTACTTGACATGGAGAGAACTAAATGTTGGGAAAGGATTGGGTCTGGTAAGGAGGTTGCATGGATTTCCAGCTTCAAGATTTTGTAATCTGGTATTTGCAAAAGGCATTTTGGTCTGGTTCAGTAGTACTATATTTTCAAAAAAAAAATCTATGACCTCCTGACTTAACCATATGATTAGAATTCAAAAAAGAAAGTAACCCAGTAACTTGGAAGATCCTCTCCCTTACAGGCCTGTTTCCTCCATTAGAGTGTGAGCTCCTTGAGTGTAGGTGCCGTGGTCTTAATTTTTGCTGCCTCCCCAGTGCCCAGAAGAGTGCCTGACAAAAAGGGGAGGGCTCCTTAAGTATTTTTTTCTATTAAGTTTATTGGTACATTTTAGGTATACAATACAGTTACATTCATCATTAGGATCTTGTACCTTTCTTTACTTGATGTATCTTTGGTTCTTATTGTTTCCTCATTCTCCTGCCCTCCCCTCACCCCCTCCACCCTTCCCTATTTATAGACACTTTGTTTCCATGTTTTTCCATTTCCTCAAGTATTTGTTGAATGAATGAGTGAGAAAGTAAGAGAATTTGCCTAATGTACAGTATTCCAAATGCTCTAACATAACACAGCCCAGCTGGAAAAAGCATGGGAAATATGGGAAAACCCAGGGTCACATGGCACTCATGATTGGCAAGGAAGAGATCAGACAACAAAGACTACCTCAGAAGATTGTTGTGAGAATTAAAGAATTGTATATGATTCACCTGTAAAGCACCCTGAATGGTGGTATCACATATCACATAGTTTTGCTTATTATATTTTAAATTACTGTTATGTTCATTATTTATGTTAATAAAATTAATGCCTTCTCTTGCCATTCAGAATTCTAGATAAGTGCAGGGTTTGTAGAGACCTATAATCTCTAGTAGTTCTGCAAGAGATCAGAGTTGACCAGTATCTCATAGCCTATTATTGACATCCCTTCCTTTTCTATTGTTATCTCCAACAAATAGAGCTGAGCTCATCTCCCTCTATCTGAACAAGGTATATCCAAAGTTATTACAGGGTTGTCTGGTATGATCTGAAGATCAAGGTTCTATTCTATTAAGGCTGCCAGCCTCTAGAGGACAACTGGCTTTATATCCAGACATATGGCTAAGTTCTCTGGGCAACTTGTGGCTTTGCCCTCAAGTAAAAATGTACCAAAGGCAAGTCTCAAATTTAAGAAAAAGCATAAGAAGAATCTGCTAATCACAAAACACTCTAGTCCACTTAGTTATGAACTCTATTATTGGAAATTTGGTTCATTGCTTTTACGTAATTTACTTCCCAGCCCCTGGATATTGTTTTTTGCAATTGCACCAAAAATAAAAAATAAAGATTCAATACTTAAAGTAAGAACATGTCTTGTATAGTTTTACTATTGCTACACATTTTAACATCAGCTCTCCTCTGGATTTCATAACAAGTATTGTTATTTTTTCATGGTTGAAGTTCCCACTGTGACAGTGAGACAAAATGATTGCAATAAATAGAACACAGAAGAATATTTATGGAGTTGTTTAAATAGCTGCCACTATGGAGCAGCTGTTCTGTAAAAGGTACAGGTACTGAAAAAATTGTCACATAAACTTTTAATAATTGTTTGGTTATTAATTGGCTGATAAATTTTTGAAGAGACTGTGTGTGCAGTGTTTCCACTTTAAAATGATGAAATTCAATGAGATCAGACCTGTGAAGTACTGTGAATACAAGGAAAGCAAATCTGTGAACACAATGAGATCAGATCTATGATATAGTACTTTCCTTTCTTTTGTTCAGAGATTTTGGAAGCAAGGGAAACAGGTGCCTGCAGTATGTCATCAGCAATGCTTCCCTAATCCCATCTATATCCTGGTACTATCTAATTTAGTTGTGAATCTTAAGCAGAAACTAATAGCCATAATAATTGCAATAATTGCATGTTAGATTTATAGAGCAGCTTTCCTTGTAAGAGCGCAAGACTCTTAGAGCCCTGCAGATGTTCCATAAATACAAGTGCCCTAGTGAGAACGATTATGGGGCCATTTCTTCATGGCATTTATGTTGCTCCCAAATTTGTGGACCAGACTGACCTGAGAACAATTGTAAAGGGCTCTTCGCATCATGTCTTCTAAGAATATATTCCTGTAGTGTCATCTCTAGGAAAGGAAATGTACAGCCAATGTGGTTCAATGAAAATTTAATGAATGGATGTATATACTGCATATCAGTCACCCAATTAATCAGCAAGTGAATGCTAAGTGTATGCAATAAATACAATCTAGGAAACAGAGAAACATAACCTGAAATCCATCTTTTAAAAAAATCTCCCAAGTCTCTTAAACTGTAAATGTCTAAAGGCAAGATTACAGATTATACCTTGCTTTGAATTTCCCAGAGTCAATACAGTGACAAACTATGCCAGGGAATTTTGTTTTTTATTATTACCTACACAATTCTAAGGCAAAACTGACTGAATTAGGTACTGGACTATTTTGGGAGATGCCATTTCTGTTAACTTTCTATAAAGTTTTGTGCTAGAATTTTTCTCTGCTGTATAGGATCTGGAATCACAAAAGAACCATGAAGTCAAAAAATTTCTAAAACATATGTAATACGTACGTGGCTTTCAGGGGAGGACATTGCCATTTGGGATGGATTAGTTTGAGTGAATTACTTCATTCTTAAAATAAAAATATAAGGATTAGCTCCCTTTTTGCCTCCCATTGAGAAAGACTGACTTAGAAAAACTTTTTCATAAAATAATTAATTTGTGATTGATAAACAAACAATGGAGCAACTCACTAAAATATACAAACACAAGAACCACTGCAAAAAGATTTGGAAGAACTACCTGATGGACTCCTGCTTGTAGATGTCGATGATGTTTTCCACCAGAAGGTTTCTCTGAAGTCCATACACACCATGTCTGTCCAAAACCACTTCATGTCTACAGGAGGGGCAGCGGAATCGGCCCCCGGATGCCACAGTGGTACCTCCTCTTGTAGGCAAGTATGGGTTAGAGGCCTGTTCTTGCCAAGCAAGAAAAGAGTAATTGAGGAATGTGACAGAGAGCTTTTCTGAGACTTATATTCACTCTGAGACTATGAACAATATGAACCATTTTAACCCTGTCATAAGATAATCCCTTTGTGCCTAACTGCCAGTGGTCCTGAAACAGTGGACTAGCCCTTATCCACAATGTACCACTTTCAGAATGAGGTACCTTTCCTCCAGTGTTTTTATTAAAAAGTTCCATCCAGAAATTCCAATATTCATGACTTGGAAAGTAATTCATTTTCAACTTTGAAAGAGATTCAATGATTTGGGTTTCATTAAAAACAAATGTGTGGGCCAGGGATTTAGCTCAGTGGTGCTGCTGCCTGCCTCGCGAGCGCAAGAACCCGAATTTGATCCCCAGTAACAACAACAACAACAACAACAAAAAAGTGATTCTTAGAATTAAAATACCACTAGACTGGGGAGTAAGGAGGAGCATGATAGCAAATCACAAAGCAAATTATTCAAATAAACTGAAAATAAATGCAAGCTTACGAAGTTTTCCACAAGAATTGACTTCAATATTGACCACTTGATTCAGAGAAGAGGAATCTTTTCCATTTCCCAAATTCCAAATAAACCTACCTGGAAAATGTCACTGGCACATTTCCTACACAGGTTATGCTGACAGGGGAGAATGACAACTGGTTTTGTGAACATCTCTAGGCAGATGGGACAGATAAGTTGTTTCTCCAAGTTATCCATGGTCTGCTGCTCTTTGGAAAAAGACTTGTAATTCAGAGATGCACTCATCTCCTGGCCGTCCCTGAGTGCACTGCCAGGGGAAGGATGCTCCAAATGGCTTCTTGCAAGTGTTTCCTGGAAATAATTCCAAGGATTGTATGATCAAGTGTCCTTTATGTTTCTCTCGGTGGAGGACATTGTTTCAGGCCCTGGTTTGGAGCGGGTGCTAGAGCTGTTTTTAGCAGCCCAGGGTCACGTGACAGTGGGCTGACTTATCCATATAAGCCAGTGACAGGAGGATGGATCCTGACAGGTGACAGAGAGCAGAAGTCAGCATTCTTATCCCAGGGAGTGAAGAGAGTGGATGGGAAGGAGGATTACAAACCCCATTTAGATGGGGGTTGTGGAGGGGAAGGAGGTCGAAGCTGGCAGTTGTCAACAACAAATGCAAATATGCATTCCTGGTCTCTGAGCCAGGCCCTCCGTGAGCACTCAGTAAGAACTTGGTGACAAGCTTCTCCAGAAAGAGACAGTATGCAGCTCGAGCCTGACTGTATAATGAAGTTCATTTCTGTTTTAAGAGTTTAGGAAGCAAGGCATGATGGTACCTGCTTAAATGAAAACAAACAGAACATGTTTTAGAAATCATTTTATTGGTTTCACCAGGGAAGCCATTTAGAAAGACCTGCTTAATATTAAATATTTCATCTTTGCCAGCCTTTGCAGTCCGGAAAAAAATTCCAATTAAGAGCTGAATTCAAATACTTTCATTATAAAGGAATCTACCAATCAGTGACACAATTTTTAAAAAATGAGTAATAAAACTCTAGTATACTTTTTTCCTTCCATATTGGTTTACCTCTTCCCTGTCTTTCATCCTGTACCCCTGATCGGCACATGTACCCCCAAAACACAAAATAAATTTGACAGACTTTAAAATTGTAATTTAGAACAATAATCCTTCCAGGGGTACTATCTGGCATGTGGCTAGCAGACTCATGAATGCATTTTGCTGTTTATCGAGGGACATATACCAGGCCACTGACAACTGAAGTGCAGAGTCCTTCTATTCCTATGTGATCTGCTTCTGAAATACCTGTGCACTTGCTTCTTCCTCCAAAGTTGTGTTTAAAGCAATAGCTTCCTGTTGAATTCTGGTATTCATGGTCTGCTATTAAGTCATAAATGTAGATTCTGACATTGACCAGGTTTTTGTGAAAAAACTGTTTAACCAATTTGCATTACATGTAAAATTTTTGAATCAGATAAAAAAATGAAAGAAATCTGTTTTTATGTGATGAATTTGCATTTTATTTTTCCTTGATTTAAAAAATCTTAAACAAAAAACACATTCTGTTAACAATCCCTAGTGTGCACTTAATTACCAGTAAAAGGTAGGTCAGTGTGACTGGTTATGTGTGGTCTTAACACCGTGTGCACTGACAGGTTACTGACAATCTAATAAGCTTTATTACCTTATAATAAGTTCTATGTATTCATAAGCATTTCAGGAGGCTTTGGACGACTCTCTTAATACTTTCAATATTTATTTAGCAACCACATTAGAGAAAGGGATCAGTGATTTTGTTTTACTGCATTTATTGCCGGTTGCCTAGCTTTGGCAGTTAATTCTGTCTAACATTACTTCAGCAATGGAGTATGAGCATAATATGTAGATATTTTCTAGAGAAGATGAAATTTCTATTGTAAAAGATTTTGCAAACCAAAGAAAATTACTTCTATTCATTAAGATTCTTCAGAGGATCAAAACCAATAGAATGTACATATAATTCTAAGAGAGATTTATTAGATTGGCTTAGGCTATTGGAGGCTAAATAGCCCCACAATAACTATCTGCAGTCTAAGAAGTTGGAAGCCTCAGAACAAGGTAGATTAAAAATTCAGCCCCCCATCTGAGGCTGATGGCCTGGAAACTCCCTGGAGAATAGGTCCACATCCAAAAGCTAAAGTACCTGGAGTCTGATGTTCAAGATGACGGCAGCAGAAAAAAAAAAAAAAAAAGCACCTGTACAAAAAGGGTCTAGTGCGCATGAGAATACAATCTTCCTTCTGCTTTTTGTTATATTTGGGTCGTCAGTCTGTTGGATGGTGCCACCACATTCAGGGCAGGTCTTTCTTTCTGTTTGCTTACCCACATGCAGATTGTCTTAAAGACACCCTCATGTATTACCTAGAAGTGGGCTTTACCAATTTTCTAGGTGTCTCTTAATCTAGTCAGGCTGACAGCTAAGATCAATCATCACAGCATAAACTATTAAGTCAGTCATGAGTTGCTTAATGTCAAGGATACATTCTGAGAAACGTATTATTGTTGTGCTAACATCATTGTATACTTACACAAACCTGGTTGGTGTAGCCTGCTATACATGGAGACTATATGGCATGGTATGTGTTCCTAGGCCTGTTCAGCATGTTAGTTATATTTGTAGGAGGAATATTGTAGGCAAAATTTTGGTATTTCATTGTATTTAAACATAGAAAAGGTATAATGAAAATATAGTTAAAAGGATTTAAAAATTGAAACACAATGATATAGGATACTGTCTTACTTACTTTTCTCATTGCTGGGACAAAATACCCGACACCCACAAGTTAAAGAGAAAAAGTTTATTTTAGCTCACAGTTTGTGCTGGTATCAGTCCATAGCCAGCTGGCTCTGTCATGTGGCCATAGCACAAGACAAACAGTCCATGGCAAGGTGTGGCCGCAGGAAGCAGCAGACCTCCTTCTTTTGTTTTTTATTCCATTCAGGCCAGATACCTATTGTTTGGTGCCACACACCCAAAATGGGTCTTCTCTCTTTAGTAAATCTGTCATTCACCCTGAGAACTATGCTAAACCAATCAGCTGACTAATATCACACACCCATGATCCAGTCACCTCCCAAAAGTTCTACCTATGAGGGCATGTGGCTTTCGGGGGACACCTAGACCATAATAGGCATTAACTGTGAATGAAGCTTTCAGGACTAGAAGTTGCTGTGGGTGAGTCAGTGGTAAGTGAATGCGAAAGCCTAGGGCTGTAGATCTTACAAACACCACACACTAAGGCTGCACTAAATTTATAAAAGAAAAAAAATTCTTCAATAAATAAATTGATCTTATCTTACATCATTTTATTTTAAAAACAATTTTTAGACTTAATAATCAGCTTATTAAACACATTGTATAGCAGTAGAAAAATACTTTAAATACCCTTATTCTATAAACTTTTTCTATTTTTAATTTCATTTAAAATATTTTTGATAAAAGTTAAGAAACAAACACACACATTAATCTGAGTTTCTTTACAATAACACCACCACAGACGTATGTAACGTGTTGCTCATGATATTATGATGGCTAATACATCACTAATTGACATAATCTTATGGAAAGCTGCTCTATATGTATTGACCTATCAGACTGGACAAGTTGTTATGTAGTATTATACAGTGACAGTGTTATTGTACACTACATAATAATGATTGGACATTGTAGCAGAGTGTATTCTTATAGCAAGAATTCCTTCCTTCCAAAAGCATTCATGGAGTATTTACTACATGTCTCTACTATGCATAGCTCTGGGAACTGAAAGGTAAACAAAGACACAAGCCATCATCCTCCATAAACTCAGTCGAATAGAGCTAATATATGCATATACATATCCATAGTTCAAAATAAAATCTGATAAAGAGCTACAGAATTTCAAAGTGGGAGGAATGAGAAAAGGTTCACATTTGGAATAGCTTTTGAATTTTATCCACTGAGAAGCTTGGACAAATGGACATTTAGCTATGTGCTTTCCAGGGAAGGCACAGAAGCAGAGGTATGGAGGCAGAGGCATTCAGGGCATCTGGCAACATATGGTGGTTTAGTCTAGAGTGCAGGACACACTGCTGATGCTTTGGCAGGCTAAAGATTTTCTAAACATTTAATAAATTAGATAGCAGGAAATAATTAATATTTATTAAGTAGATGTGCTTCCATAGATCATGTGTTGGTAAGGTTAACCTTGGAGTGGTGATGGGGACAGATGAGTGTGCAGGCAACTTGGCTAATGAACAGATTAGAGGCTGTTGCCAAAGTCCAGGCAAGAGGTCACAAAGCCCTGGCATGGTGATGGGGAAGGAAGTAGGAAACAGACTCTAGGGTGTTATAGAAGTAGAATCCACAGAGATGACTCAGATGCCTTCAGTGTGAGCCACCAGTGATGATGCAGCGAGGGCTAGAGAGTGACTCAGGATGCAGGGTTCTCTCTAACTTCTGTGTCTGTCTCATTTTGCGGTCTTGGGAAAGTGACTTCACTTAAGTGGATTTCAGTTCTTTTTACTTATAAGTGAGTGGCATTCATAATTTAGCAATATTTGTAAGGGAAAATATCTCTGAAAAAGTATCTTTTGACATTAAAAAATTCCAAATTTTGTTATTTGATGTTCCTTCTTGCTCTCTGCCTTTCACTTTTTCCTAGGGCAGTTCCTGGAGGCTACACAGGAATCCAGAAAGAATTCTATAGTAATATGTTCCATGATGCTGAATAATACTCATCTTCCCATCCTTGTTCTCTTTGCCATTTCTTACTCTTTCCTCCTCTCAGAAAATGAGTCGGAAGTGGGACTCAAGGAGAGCTCTCTGTTCTAGGGAGCAACCAGAAAATGTAAGTCTACTGCCAAATTCTTCAAAGTCTGAGACAGACTATTCTGTAATTGAATCAGGATTTAAATAATCAAGGCTCTGGGATTAGTAGTTGACCTGAACTTCTGCAGAATCATGAAAACCAGCACAGTTTCTGCAGTTGTCCTGCACTATTCAGAAGGGGTACACTACTTACTTTCCTTCTGCTTTCACTCTCCTCACACACATTAGCACAGTGATTAAAATCAGTCAAGAACAGTTACACAGAGAAGTGCAATTTCCCTTCATTCCTGAGTCCACTCACTTGGACCAGGGATATGTTTAGACACAATGAGAAATTGAAACAAAACCACTGCCACTCTGTTCCTTAACCAGCTTCTCAATCCCCAGATAAGTCTGGGGACATGCCATATCCCTAAGAACCTGAGAGATGACAACAGAAAGCAGATTTCTATTTTTACAGCCTCTGGCTGCTAGGCCAGCTGGAAGCAGGCTTCAGGGGTAGGGTGTGGGAAGACATGGAGGCCTGGAGTCGTTCTGACACTACCTGGAGTTAGGCCAAACTTCACAAGTCAAGGCCACAGCGCTCCTTAAGACTGCCCTCCCTTCAGAATCCACCAGCAAACTCAGGGGTTTCCAGGTTCCTGCAATCTGACCAACTGGCAATAAATTGGGGTTCCCATTGCCTCTTTTAGTTTGCTAGAGTGGCACAGAATTTAAGAAAGCATTATAGTTATGAATCCAATTTTATTAGAGAAAAAATAAGTGTATGAGTCAAAAGACAAAACAAATAGCAAGGTCTGGGTAGAGCTCAAAAATGTGAACTTTCTCATCCTCTCCCAGTGAAGTCAGAATGAATCGCTCCCTGGCACAGAGTACTGTTTACCAGGGAAGATCACCAAGCTTCGGCATCCAGATTTTTATCTGGCTTTCATTACATAGGGGTGACTGATTGAATTATTGGCCATGGGATTGAACCTTCTCCAGCCCTCTTTGCCTCCTAGGAGGCTGAGCAGATATTTCATGGCTAAAAATCCCAACATCCTAATCACATGGTTGTTCTTTTTGTCCTGCTCAGGCCCCTACTTTGTCACCTTATTTGCATAAATTATCAAGGCCCTCACTGAATAACAAAGATAAAGTCATGCTTATCACTCAGGAAATTCTAAAGATTTTGAGGCTCTGACCCAGAAAACTTAGGATAAAGGCCAGACAAATTCTTTATTATACAATAAAATCTCATTATATTCTCTATCTCATGAAAGGAGAAAAGGAGATTCTAAAATTGCTTTTACTTCTATATCAGTGCAATGCAAATAATGAACAAGTATCGCATACCAACTGTTTTGTGTAATCGCTCCCTATAATCGGTGTTATTATGGTCATGGAGCCAGCTGTGGCTGAGCAAAGTAGTTGTCCAGAGTCACATGGTTGTAAAATTGTGATGCAGACTTAAGAGACCATCTTATAACTGCAGAGCCCATAATCTCACCCACTAAACTGGCACGATACACTAGAATGGCACATTATGAGAGAATTTTCTGTGATGATGGAAATATTCTGTATCTGCAGTGTACAACCTTTAGCTATATGTGGCTGCTTAGTACTTGCAGTGGGCACAATACACTAGAATGGCACATTATGAGGAAATTTTCTGTGATGATGGAAATATTCTGTATCTGCAGTGTACAACCTTTAGCTATATGTGGCTGCTTAGTACTTGCAGTGTGTACAGAGCAAGTCTGGAAATGACTTTTCATTTTCATTTAGTTTCAACTTATGTTTAAATGGCCACATGTGGAGCGTGGTTACCATTCTGGACAGCAAGTTCTATAACATAGATTAAAAAAAAACTTGGGAGAAAAGTAAAATGTATGTGAAGGATTCTCCAATAGGAACTGGGTCACTCTTTTTATGGATTCTGTACTCTGTAGCTAGAGTGATGTGAACCTACACTCACCTCCTAATAGTTAGAAGAGCAATACAAATTATTCCTCCTAACTTCCAAAATAGAAGAAATGCCTCAATGAATCAGTATTAGGAGCGCTAATTTCCCCAAAGATTCCAGAATGTCCTTGGCCTTTTATTCACACATGTTGTCTTTTGTCTCTATAGCATAGGTAAAGGCAAACGCAAGTTTACGTACTTGAAAATAATAGAGGCTTTGCTCAACAAATACGTTTTTCAAATCCAACAGGACATCTAGTCAGATGAGGGTGAAGCTGAAGGCAACGACAACAACAACAAAAAAGTAGATACACCTTAAAGCAGTGATGCAGAGTACAGACATGGTTGGAAAGAAAGCAACAATTGGAAAATTGGTCTTGCTTGTAGTTCAGCCTTTAAAGGACGAAGGAGAGTTCTAGTTTTCTTGTGTCCAATGACGTGAGAAAATTGGTGGCAGGTTAAATTCTCAAAACAAAGGGAGAATAAAAGATAATGTGGATATAGAGGCAAAAAGGTGGGTGACTGCTGAAGGAGTTCTGGAAACGATAGAAGACTAGGAAAGGCATAACCCAAGACTTTCAGGTTAAATTCCAGCCTCAGTTAAATCTACTGAAAATTATTTTAATCTCGTGCTAAATTTGAAATTTAGGTGAACTGGTGTTCCAAGTACCAAGCTCTGTTTATTAGTCCTATCAGATATAATGCGTCTCCCCATAATACATAGTTGGAGTATCATATTATTTTCACTGGATACAACTCAGGGGGTTCTTAGGGGATACTTCAAAACAATACTTTTTAACTATTGTCTTAGGAATTTGCCTCCACAGAACAACTTCAAAAGCTACTGAAGCTGAGGATATAGCCCACTGGTACAGCATTTGCCTAGCGTGTGCAAGGCCTCTGCTTTAATCCCTAGTACTAAAAGTTACTGAAAAAAATATAACCAAAAACACTCTCTCCAGTAAAAATGAGTTGTGCCATCTCCTTACACCAGAGATGTAACTCATACAATGCACAAAATACTTAACAGTTTCTGTCTACATTGCCAATGCTTTCAATTTAGCTGTCTTTTGGTAATAGACAGCTTAGATAGATAATTTAAAAGGTTTTAATGAAAAAACATTTTATGAAATTGAAAATCACAGAGAAATGAACTAATTTATGAAGCACTTAGCAGAAGATAACACTGGCATTTCTTTTATTAAATAGTTTATAAATTGAGATTGAAAGCTTTTTTTTAACTGCTCCTTCAAATCTGTTGTTTATAAATTTTACTTCATCATAAAGATCTCCGAGGAATTGTTAGAAAACTAACATATTGTACTTTCTTCTGAACACTTCTTGGCATAATTCACATGCCAGAATTAAACAGCAATAGTCACATTACGTAGCAAATACTTCAACCCAAGTTCTTTCCAATGGCAAGTGTCTGAAGTCCTCTCCTGGGTCCACGCCCTCCTTACCTCTGCCCTAGCCCCCCACCACACCGTATACCACTTTTCTCAATACCCCAGCCTCCTATGTGATTTCCCTAATACACTCTTGCCTTTTGCCATCTATTTCTCACATGTCAATCATTGTGTAAATTCCATAAATGGTCACATTATACTTAGGATAAAGCTGATAATCACTGATCTCAATGGCTTGATGTGATCTGGCCCCTGTCTATCTCTTTAAGCTTACTGCTCAAATAATTAAGATGATAAATATAAGTAAATGAGTGACAAATATGAAATATGTATGATTTTTCAATTTTCTAGCAGTCACATTAAAAAAAGTTGCAAAGAAACCTAGGTTTGGTGATGCATGCCTATAATCCTAGCACTCTGAGAAGCTGAGGCAGGAGGACTGCAAGCTTGAGTTCAAACTGGGCAATTCAGGAACTTAGGGAGATCCTGACTCATGGTGAAAAATAAAAATCAGGCTGGAGATGTAGCTCAGTGTAAAGGCTGTGCATTTAATTCCCAGTGCTGAAAAACAAACAAAAAAATTAAAAAGAAATGAAATTAACTGTATTAATATATTTTATTTAACCCTAAAATATAGAAAATATTATCATCCCAACATGTAATCAATATTTTAAAAAATGACATAGTTTCTTTTTTTATTAAGTTAGAGGTGTTTTACTTCATTTTTCTTGCCTTATTGCACTGGTTACTGCTGAAAATCAAGAATGGATATCCTTCTCTTGTTCCTGAACTGAAGAGGAACACATTCAGTCTTCCACTGTTAAATATTAGCTACATGGTTTTCACTGATGCCTTTTATCAGGTCAATGAAATTCCCTTCCTAAGTTTGATGACAGTATAAAAATCAGAAATGGATGCTGAATTTGGTCAAATATTTCTTTAACCTGTTTAATATGGCAAATTACATTGACTTTTGAAGGTAAACTGGACCTGTATTCCTGGACTAAATTCCACTTGGGCATAATATCTTTACCCAAGATACCGTGGGTAATAAATGTTGGGTTTAATTGGCTAAAACTCTGTTGAGAATTTTTGCATCTCTATTCATGAGGGATATTGGTCTATAGTTTTCTTTTCCTCTACTGTGTTTACCTGGTTTTGGTATCTGGGTTAGTAATGTTGACTTTATACAATCAGTTGGGAAGTATTGACATATTTTTATTAAATGTTCATTAAAATTCACTACTAGTCTTTGGGCCTCATATTTTCTTTATGAGAAAAATAAGTTAGCTATACATGTAAAGTTCCTGGAACTGTGTTTAGCTTATAGAAAATGCTGAATATACATAAGCTGTTAAATTTTTAAAGTCATCTATATTTGTAATTAAAAAATAATACTTATTGCAGAAAACAAAGTATTTTGAGACTTTAGGGAAAAAGATTATTAACATTTTAATGCATTTTCTAGTCTTTGTAATTTATGCTTTTTTATATTATTTATTACTTATATTGCACCATAGATACTTTGTTTGCTTAGCATTCAATTATTGACACTTCTCCACATTTTTTTTCTTAAGTATTTGGAGATTGAACCAGGGCCTTCACGCTGTAAGATTTAAAGTCTCACTTCTACTCTTGGAGCTTGAACAGCCAAGAGGCCTCCACAATGCTGGGCCCAAAAGCTCAGTGAGGCTCCAGGAGCTTGTCGGATGGCGAGAGTCACCCAGGAAGGAACACACCAGGCAAGTTGGCAAATAGACCTTTATTAGTCTGGCCAGATGGCACTTCCGAAGCCGAGTAGCTCAGAGAGGCAGCTAGCTCAGAAACAGAGGCCATTTTATATAGGGCTAAGGGGGCATTTACACTCAAAACTTATAGGAAGGGGACAAAGGCAAAGAATCAGTTGATCTGAGCTAGTGGTCATCAAGCCTATACTCGACCGTTACATACTAATGATCAGCAGATGGATTATCCATTATTCCATTTACAACTTAGATTATAATGTTCAGAACATTCAACTACTGGCAAGCAAGGAGTGGCATGATTGATGTTGGGTCTCTGTGTTCACTACAGTTTCCATTTAGTTTCCCAGCTACTTCTAAGCAGTTACTTAACAATTCACAATTAATCATTAGTTATCCTATAAGGGATGGGGGGAGTGACAGTCTCTGGGTCATTTGCTGGTCAACATGGAGTCGCTCTAGTTCAGTTAGGCTCTTACAACACTGAGATATATCACCAGCACTTTTAAATTATTTTTTAAATTTGGAGATAAGTCTCACTAACTCACCCAGGTGCTCTTGAATTTGTAACTCTCCTGCCTCAGCTCCCAGAATGCTGATATCATGCCCAAGTACAAGTTCTTAAATATACTTGTAGCTCATGAGGCATAATGCCAATTTTGTCATAAAGGTTCAGAGACATGGATGTATAATACCCACATTTATTATTTAAAATATTTCTGTTGATGAGTTATTGATTTTAATTTTATAAGCTTTATTATATTGAACAATGAGTACTGAACAGGAAAAATATAAAAAAATAAAGTTTTTAATATTTATTGAATATTAAAAAAACATCCAAATTTTAAACATTGACTTTTTTTGTGTTCCAAGCCTAAAAAAGAACAACAGAAATAAATTCCTATATGAATTATAATGAGAATACCAATAGCAGTCTACAAAAATAATTGCTCCATACACATGTATCACTTACACTGACCATGCGTGTGTTTTGTTTTCCTGGCATTTTTGTAGGACTTGACATCTTGCTAGTCTTGCTGTCTTGGCAGGAGTTTCTTATTATATTATACAATGTATAATATAACTGGGACATAAAATATCAATAAAATAAAGTATTACATTCTTAATATGTATTGGGCGTTTAGAATAAACATCAGCATTTTCACATCAGCTGTGTACTTGCTTACAAATCCTATAAGATAACATCAGATATAAATTCCTGTATGAACTACAATGAAAATACCAATAAAACTACAATATGGGCCAGGATTTAGCTCAGTGGTTCTGCTGCCTTCCTCATAACCTCAAGGACCCCAGTTCGATCCCCATTACCACAAAACAAAACTTTACAGCAAAAATAATCTTTGCTTCAATTGTCACACCCAAGGCAGTCTTCATCTGCGGCAACTGCATGTTCCATGCACACATGTTGCTTACACAGCCAGCCCATGCATTTAGTTTTCCTATGTGCCAGGCCATTCTTGTCACCTCTCTTGGTTTTGTCAGGAGCTTCTACTATATTGTAGAATGTGCACATAGCAGGAAAACAAGATATTGATAAAAAAAAATCAAAATGTAATGAGTGCTTAGACATCATTTTCACATCAGCTGTGTACTTCATTACAAAACCTAAAAGATAACATTAGAAATAAAAACCTACCCTAACTACAGCATAGATACAAACAAAAGTCTACTGCAGAAATAACTTTTGCTTCAAATGTCACAATTGGGGCAGTCTTCACACATGACAACTGCATGCCCCATACACAAGTATCGCTTATACTTATAGCACAAATATTCGTTTTCTTGCCCCTTCATATGGGGCACAGGTGACATCTTCTTGGTTTTGCTTTTATTATAGTGGGTCTTTTGATGATGCTCCTTCTTGTTCACCTGTCAGCTCACCAGTGTGCACCACAATTTTTTTGCATAGTTCCCTGGGCAGAAACATTTTGTTTTTCCTCTGCTGTAAATGTCTTCTTATGAGTTCCAGTCTCAGCCAGAGATTTCTCCATGGTATTTTTCACTTGCTTTCTTTGTAAACTATCAAACTATTTATGCACTATTTATGCTATACATGCTTAGGATTGAGTAAAATACAACCTTTGACCAATGCTTTATGTTTCAAATGGTATCATCATCGCCACATAATTCATCAATATCTACTCTGCCTTTGGTTTTGTTGTAAAACATTTCCATCTCAGGCTTCCATTTTGTTGAGGTTTCTCTAGCTGTATTTCCATAATGGCACAATGTTGACATTAGCAATACCAGTTTTTTGGTTTTGTTTTGTTGCCATATATGAGGCCAATGTAAATCTTTCTGAAATCCAAAGATTGTATTATGGTACAATAATGTTTTGAAACTGTAACATTACGTTTGGCATTTCTGCTTTGTTCCTGCATGTAGTTCCTACACTGGTCAACTTGTGCTCTGTTAGCAAATGTAACATTAATTGAAAATTGATAAATCAATTGTCAAATGTCATATTTCAATTAATCTGAGAGATAGTAACAACAAATCTGTTTATAACATTGTTCATTTTATTACTATATGAAAAAGAAACTGGTGGCTGAGTTCCAGGATGCATTTCTAAATGAAAGCATAATACATCTTCACACATACAAGGGCATAAATTTTTATGCCATATTTTGACTCACCACTTTTCCATGTTTTACATTCCTGTGATTACCATCAGAAATCTAGGCTAAGTATAGCAGCCCTATAAATGCTTTCAGTTCAGCTAGTGAGGTGTCATAATAAATACATTTTTGAATATGGCTATTGGTGCATACAGAACATTTTACTTGCATTTTAGCCTTTGTATATTTCACAACACGTTTTAGCATTTTGTCTGTTATAATTTCCAACACTGAATGGAAATGCTGGCATTCTGTCCAATAAGCTTTACCCCTGCCAAGATCCTCACTATATTTTCAAACCTAGTTCTAACACTGGTTGGTTCCCTTTGGTTGCATGGCAATTTTGCAACATTTAGACTAGTCAAATATATACTAACGCTGCTGTTTTCATCATCTGAATCAAAGAGGTCTGCATTCCCTGTGTCTGTATCAGTCTATTCTTGCTCCATTTCACTGTTACAGAACTTGGGCTCACATGGCCAACATCAAAGTCATTATCATCTTCATCATCCATGCACGAGTAACCTAATGATTCACTTTTGACTCCCTCCAAAAGTTAAAAGTCTGGTTTTTCATGTGCCATTGTACTGAACTGGCCTACTTCTACCAGCAAAATCAAAAGAAAACTTTTCATAAAACAAATCCTAAATGCACAAAAATTTAGCTATTAAAATTTCATGGATAAAACTTACCTGTTGCCGTTTTGGCACTCCTACACATGACTTACCATTCATCTGCCAGGTGGATGAATGTACAGATGTGTTTTTGCTTTCCCCAGGTGCAGCTACAGGAGTAATACATTGCATTATGGTAAAATATATATTTTCATAACAGAAGTCTGGTGTGGGACTATTTTACCCCCTGTAATGCTCAAGTAAACATACACAAAACCTATTAGATCTAGCATTATATGGGTCAAACTCTTGGTTTGACACTGTTGTACAGGAGCACACACCTTACTGTTCATCATGCCAAGTGGGTAAACACAAAGATTGCTTCTTGTATCCCTCAGGTGCAGTTACTGAGATGCACAGCTGGCTACTATTATGCTAAAGTATAACTGTACAGAAGAAAAGTATAGGATGGGTTGTTGTAAACCAGTGTTATGTCACACTTAATGGTTACACATATTCTATTACATGGTAATACCATAATGCATTTAACCATCATTCTGCATTTTTAGGATTGTTCTATCTTCCTTGCATAGTTGATCTATTAGATCCAACCATTACTTCCCTACACTGCAATATGTATATAAACATATATACAAACCTTCAGGATAATGAAGCCTTCAACATAGGTATTGTGTGACTGCCAGGAATCTAGGTGCTGAAATATGTTTCAATCTCTACATTTTGCCAAGAAAATGATCATTAATGCTTATGGCCTTTCCTCCTCCCTCCCCTCTGCTAGCATCTCATCCCTCCCTTCTCCCTCCTTTCCTTTCTCTTCTGTCTCCTACACCAATAACAGCTAATGCTTATTGTGTGCGCCTTACTTGCAAAGCTTTTGGTACCTTAAGGTACTAAGAGATTTACAAATTACATCTTTGTTAAGAGCAAGTACTATTATTATCATCCCTATTTTACAAATGAGGAAACCTGAGTAACCAAATGTCAGGCAACTTGCCCAAGGTCATACAGTGCAGAGAAGCAAAGCCAAGACAGGCCATCTGGTTTCATAGCCTCCATAACTAACCACTACGCAATACTGCTTCCTGATTTACATCTTCAAACTTTTCGTGATTTCCAATCTTCACGTGGGTTGTTGACCCTAAGATATTTCAGTTCTGACCTGTGTCAACTGCAAGCAAGCATGAGTCCTCTACCTGTAGGTCCTGGTATAGTCATTCCTATTCCTTGACTTTATCATACATTTCTTGTTCTTTTTTGCCATTTACAGTTAAAAGGATTCTTTTTATTATTTTGAAATGTGTTTTCATGAACATGATATATTTTAAATGACACACATACTTTCGATTTAAAAGCTACTTGAAATAAGATAAAAACAGAAAATGAAAGATAAAGCAATAAACTACTGAAAGTTGTACAAACACAAAAAGAAACAAAACACACAAAAACCTAACACAGGGTAAAAAAAGCATACAAGCTGCCAAGGACCCTATGGTGTACTAAAAAAGCAAAAAATTACTATTTATTTACCGTAATCTTCAAAAAAAGTTAATTCTTCTGTTGTCTGGAAGATTTGTTTTGTGTTATGGGAGACACAGGATAGCTTTAATAGCTCTTTTGTGACTTTTCTACAAACATCAGGATAAGGATAATTCATTACTAGAATGATTTGTGTGTTCTGTTGAGCCTTTGAATCTTTGGGAGAGGTGCGTGCATGCGCGTGCTTCTATGTTTAATAAAATTTCATTCAATAGGAGCCCTAGGTGGAACTTTTTTCCAATTAATTCTCCCTCAAGGCTAGTCGCTAGTTTCCAGGACATGAGCATTAGAATCCAATTCCAAAAGCAAAGCATCCCTCTCCCCTCTCCACAGGTAACCTTTGCCTTGGCCTGTACAGAGAGTACATCTACCCCAAGAGACGGAGGTGGAGTGGAACTGTTCGTCTTGTTTCGTCAGCTCAGCAAAATTTATTCAGCGTCTCTTCCCATGGTCTCTCTTTCTTGTTCTGTTTTTCTATCTTCGAGTTCCCCTTAACTATGGGCGGCTGAAGTTGTAGACATTAAACAGAAATCACACTGGAGTCGGAATGGCAACAGATATCACGGCCATTGGACGCCACGTGTGAAAGAAAAGCAACTAATTTCGTGAATTTCCTCGAAACAAATAAATCTGAAATATTTAATTTGGGATCCCAGAACGCATTGTTGTTTGTATGGGAAGTTTTACAGAAAGGTAAACCTCAAGATCAGCGCAACTTTATTTGTTTCATGTTCTGACTTTCAGCTTGAGTTCAGGCTGATCCCGAAACGAAAGAAAAGCTGGAGGATGCGGGCATCGATCCCGCTACCTCTCGCATGCTAAGCGAGCGCTCTACCATTTGAGCTAATCCCCCACTGGTGGCTTGGGCGATTATCTGTTGCTCTAGAGAAGGATCAGAACACTGAGACCCAAGAATTCTAATTGGAAACGTCTTCGATCGCATTAGTAATTGAAACCAAAATAATAAACCTACACACACACTCTCTCCTTCGAGCCAGAATCGAACCAGCGACCTAAGGATGGCCGCGGGCCAGAGCCTACAGTCCTCCGATCTACCAGCTGAGTTATCGAAAGGAACAGGGTATCGAGTTACCGGCTCGTCGTCCTAACTTTGCATCACATTTTAGGATTCCTGTGTGTCTCTATCCTGCGCCCTTTCAGACTCCTTGGGTCCTAGAGCACTAGACCCTCTTCCCGTGGGCTCTCCTGATCCCCGGTCTCCTCTCGCCGTCCTTCACAGCCCGGGGATCTGAAGCCGAAATCCCTGCTTTCCGAGGGGCCGGCGGCTAACCCGGGGCCGGCTTGTCTGCGTTCGTCCGGGCTGTGTGACTCCAGAGCTCGGGAAACCCTGGAGAGTACCAGGAACAAAGACAAGGCCCTGATTTCGAGTTTGCCTGGGGATATCCGACTTTGGGAGGGCAAAAAGCCCACCTGTGGGATGCCTCAGGACTAAACTGGAGCCTGAGTTGCTCGAACTGTTTGCTCTTGCGCAGGACGTAATGGTTAACGAAGATGCACGCCCAGAGACGGGTTTAGGGTTAAATCCTTGGCCGCCGGTACAAAATATAGTCTCCTTCGAGCCGGAGTCGAACCAGCGACCTAAGGATTTCTCCCACCAGAGGTAGTAACTACAGTCCTCCGCTCTACCAGCTGAGCTATCGAAGGGACAGGAAAGTTAGCTTGGCCCCTGCAATTCAGCACAGATTCGTCAGAACGCGCTCCGGGTTGCCAAGACGATACTGGGCATGCGCAACTCGAAGAGCGAACGGACAAATAACGCCTCAGAATGTTGTTTATGCGCGTGCGCAAAAAGACAGTTTTGCCTAAGAGACCCGAGAAGGGGCTGTAACCTCAACGTCTGGTCTGGGGCCACTTTCGCCTGCCTGTTGCACTTTTTCTTTGCCCCCCGGCTTTACCACTCATGGTGACTGCAGGGTGCTGTCCCAATAGATTGTCGTCTTGAACACCCCTCACATTCGCTCTTATGGAGGGCCAGTGGCGCAATGGATAACGCGTCTGACTACGGATCAGAAGATTGTAGGTTCGACTCCTGCCTGGCTCGTATTTTTGTCATCTTAGATTTTTTTAAAATAAAGACTATCTCCCGCTCAGTACTCCGTAAACTACAAAGCTCATCAGTAATTTTAGTTTGGGCAGCGTAGCCCGCACTCAAGAGACCCAGAGTCTCGGTGCCACCCGGGGGCTGCGCGGGGAGGGAGGCCCGGAGGCCGCTTTCCACTTCGGCTGGAGGGGAACCGCCCGGCTGTGACCGCGGCTGCAACTGATGGCTTCTGTAAATCTTAAGGCACTACACTGCCCAAGTCCCACCTCCCCTGACGATGTAGACAGATTCAAAATAAGATTACTTAAGATGTCTTTTTCGTCCGGTTCTTAATTTTCACAAAGGTATTCTCTTCCAGATAGGCTTATCCTGAGCCTGCTTGGTCGACCCGTTTCTTGGGAAATCAGAGAGGGTTAGTTAATTGTTAATGGCTTGTTGCCATTTTCTCGGGATACTGTGCTCTCCCCATGTGTTAAAGGTGGGAAAAACAACTTACAATGACTTGGGTCTTTTAACCGAGAGGTCTGATGTTGGTTTGAGCAACAGAGATTTTATTTTGAAGTTACATGAATCTCACTTTGGGGTGCTGGGATTATTTGTTAAATATCCCCACAAGATACCAAATTTGAAAGTGAAAGTTCTAATAAAATGTGAATTAGGGAAGAAAGAACGTGGACTTAGAGAAAAGAAAGGGACTCTATAAAGTCGGAATGTGGCTTTTTTAAAGCTACTTAAAGATATGGTTTCTCAAAGTTTGTTTCTTTGTTTTTAAAGATCAACTTTCCAGGACTTCAGGGAAGTGTGTCGCACCTCTGCCCTCAAGTTCACAGGCAGCATTATAAATCAGATTAAGAGAAACAGAGACTTATTTCTACTTTTTCCTTGCTTCACAAGGGTGGTAAGCAAGACATTATCTACAGAGGTCAGGGTCCTGTCAACACTGCACTGTGACAGAAACCATAACTCCTTTGTCTACAGCTAGGTAGGTAACAGGTTTCAAGGGGACTAGGATGCACACGGTTTCTGGCTCTTTTACTTGGATAGAAAATGGGAAATATCTTCTAAGGCATCCGTCTATGGAAAGCAATATATGTACTGAATAGATGAGAGATTCAGAAGACACAACAACTATCTAATAAGAGTTTATAGAAAGAAAGCAGAGACAATGCAGGGGAAGGGAAAGAAGATATTACTCATGGGTTCAAAAGGACCATCCAAAAACAACTGTTCCTGGACTCAGCCTAGTGAAATTTAAAAGCATTGAGCATATTCATTTATGATGGTCAAGGTAATAACTAGCCTCTGCATACTTTTGAGAAATTCTGTACATCACCACTTAATCAAAGTATGACTGAATCCAGTGTACAGAACAATGGTGTCTTTTGACAACTCTGGTATGACTAGGTACTGGCCCAGGCCTCCTTATGAATATAAATTCCATCAAAAATGAAAACGGAATATAAAACTGGTAAAGATTTATACAAATTGGACAAGCATAAGGCTTATCCTGCTATCATATGCTTTTTACCCAATGGGAAGGATATCACTACTCTTGATTCTGATAGAATTTTTAGGTTTTATCTGTTAAATTCTTTGATGAATCATTAAATATGTTTACTAAACTGAAACAAAAGATGAAACAAAAGCTACTGGACTTGGAACTTGTCAGATAAGTGGCTACAGAATGTCAGTCGGAGAAGGTGGATGCTGTAAGATTAAATAACATAGTTTTGATGTAACTGGACACAGTGCTATATGGAAAAATACTGGACTTAATGTCCAGACTTAATGTCTTAATAAATATAGAAAAAAAGGCATTGAGCATGAAGGCAAAACCCTAAAAGCTTGTACCAATGGAAATAAAACAAAACAAAAAGAAAAAAAATAGACTACCTAAAGAAGACTAATTAGATTATGATAAGACTTCTTATCAGGAACACTGGATGTTAGAAGACAGGATGGCGAGGCCTTCACAGTTCTGTAGGGAAATAATTTTGAATCTAGAATATCAAAATAGAAATACATTTGAGGGCAAGCAATTCATATCTGCACTGTCTCTAAAGTTTAAATTCCATGATTTAGTTTTGAAACAAAAATTAAACATTAGAGGATATATCAGTTGGGTTCTTTAGGAAGCAGAAGCTGAAACTGAATTAGAGTGTGAAATTTTGCTGGGGAGTAACTTCTATCAATGGAAAAGGGAAATAACGCATGATTGGCTAAGGGTAGTCCTCAGAGAGGTATGCTGACTCCACAAAGTTTATGCCAGCCCTTTTGGGAGCTCCCTCTTGGTAGAGCAAAGATTTCCCTTTAGAGGAGTCTCAAGTTGGGCAGAAATGGTTGAGCTCAGTGAACCTATGGCATAGGTGTTATTGTATTTTTCTTTTAAATCAAAAGATGCTAATGTAGAGTTGTTCTTCCTAAATTAAAATCTCAATATTCAGTTTTAATTGCACTGTTTATACTTTGTGGTAAATAAGTAGGTTTGGGGTTGCAGTTTGGCACTCAGTCTCTAAAAGGTTCACCATCACTGCTGAAGAGGATCCTGTGGGCTGTTGATTGACTCCTCCTTGCATTTGGGCATTGAGTCCTTCCTGAAAGACAATCTTATAGCATGCCTCGGTCTCTGCCACAGATGTACTTCTCGTAGTCAAAAGTCCAAGTAAAAGGCAGTCACAAGATTTAAGAGAAAAGGGACCCAGGAACTGCAAGAAAATAAATATCAGGCTGACAGTTGCTATGGTTTTGATGCCATTTGTCCCCTTAAAGGTTTACATATTGGAAGTTTGGTCTCCAGGGTAGTGGCATCAGGCAGAAAGAGTGGTGGAGCCAAGTAGGATGTTCTTAGGTCTTGGGGCTACAACCTTGGAAGTGGTTTTGAGGCTCCAGTCTCTCTCTGGTTTCCTGTTTAGAGATGGGATCCTTCTCACAATCACAATTGCTCTGTCATTTGCTATGGTTGCCATAACTAGAGACTGTGCCATGTTGTTTGGACTTTCAGTCATCAAAACTGAAAGTTAAACCAATCCCTTTGTTTATAAAGTTAACCTGCCTCAAGGATTTCATTATAGTAGCAAAATTCTGACTAATACAATAATATAACCAAGACACAGCAGGCTAAGAAATCAGGACAAATTGGGCATGGGGCAGGTCAGAAGTTGGAAGGAATATTATCTTCCAGGAAGAAAATGGTTTCTTTTACAATAGTAGTGATTAAGGACTTGGAAAACCTTAAAGATACAATAAAAGCACATGTTGCTCAAAAAGACAAAACAAAGTTACATAGAGATTTATAAAAAATATAAAAGGCTTATAAAGAAGTATGGCTGAAATATAAAGCAAATTGAGATCTTTTAAAGAAATTGGTGACATATGTTAGCAGTTGAACTATGTCATCCCCTCCATACACACAAACTTGTGCCCTAACTCCTGTACTTCAGAATGAGATTGTATTTTCAGAAAGACTCTTTAAAGAGATACTTAAATTAAAAATGTAGTCATTAGGGTAGGTCTTACTTAATCCAATGTGACTGGTATTTTTTATAAGCAGAGGAGATTCATTTGTAGCCTTGCACAGGCCATGTGAAGACACAGGGAGAGACAGACATCCTCAAGCCAAGGTGTAAGAAAAAAGGTTAAAAAGGTGAGAGTCATGTGGACTGCATATGTTCACGAAATGACCTGATTACCTGCCTTTCTGCAGGGAAGATGACCATCTCCTGAGAAAAGAGTGTATAGAGATAATTGTTAACACCCAAAGGTCTGACCATTTCCAGGCTCTGGCCAAGGCTGGGAATGATCCCTTCCAGCGACTCAGGCCTATAGGCACCAAGTCACTTTTATCTGAATGTAGAACATAAGAAACTGAGAAAATGGATGTAATGAAATGTTTTCTCTCTCATGGAAGGCTCTGTCTCATGTAAGATCTTTTCCTAGAGGATTCCCCTTCATCTTTGGTGCTACCTTCTGCCTTGGTGTGTGGTTATATGTTGTTTGATTATTCTCATATTTGCTATACTTTTATAATAAACTTGCTTTCATCTTTTTAAGATCATTGTGTGGCTCTTCTCTATTCATGCAGATCCAAACCTCAAATTTCAGTGACCACTTACATGTGACTGCTTGGTGCCACAAATTGGCCTAGTTTGCAGGATCCTCTAAGACAAAGTGATGCTTTTTAAAGAAATCTGATGTTAAATACATTGAGTTTGATATTCTGGGTCAGAAAGACTTGCTATATTTACAGCTTGCTCAAAAATGCTCAAATGGGATAGGATTGTGTACAGATTAAAATAATAGATTTGTAATGGGACTACCACCTTGGACCCCATCCCTGTTGCCACCCTGAGAGTTGAGCCTGAACTTTGCCCACACCAGCCTCCTGCATAACTGCCACAGCTGTTGACACCCATATCACCCCAGCCCACAGGTAAGCCTGGCTACCAGCAGCAGCATGGACTGAAAAGATACAGGTCAAAGCAGGGTGGTTCATTGCTGCAAGGCCAAACAAAAAACTTCTGCTCTCCCTGTGGATTACTTGCTGTACAAGACACCCTGCTGATAAGTTGAGGGCCACTAAAATTATAACAATGGGCCCTGACAACACTGTGACTTATGTATTCAGGTCAAGATGCTCCTGAGGTACAGTTACTAATCATCTTTTCCTTTGGAAATAGCTTTGCTTAATTTATAGTCTGCTCCTGCCATGTAATGGCTCTAGGAACTTTGTTGAGGTCAACTGAGACTGTCCCTGGACTTAAGAATGCCACTACTCTTTGCCAACAGGACAGTATTATACGTGCTGCCATTCATCCTTGCTTCTCTGTCAACTGGATATTTAATATCCTATTTGGATTGACGCTCTATATGTACCAGGCAGACACTGTTGGGGTACTGTTAAAATATATATTCCCCACAATGTCTCTGTGCTGTGTCCTTTTCATGTGCTGCCTATTACTCTTAATCAACATTTTATAGTTCCTCAAATCATTAAAAAATATGTGGATGCTAAAAATGTTACTTATCCATTAGATACTTGTGTGCCTACTGATAAGGGACCAAATTATTTGAAATTAGTCAGAAAAATGAAACCATGCCTTCTTAAACTTTTTAGTAGTTTGTGTACATTTACTGTATTTCCTGTGTGTAACTATTCTGTATTACATGAAGTGGGACCCTAACGTGTGTTTTGCCAACAGTGATGTGACCAGAAGACATTATCAGAGTACTGTTGAACTGTATGTTCCTAGTAATGTATCCGTGTTGTGTTCAACATACGTGTTTTGCTGGAAGTAGTATGACTAAATTAGTGCTAATGGGTCTGAGTTCCCCTTTCTTGAGATGTGTGCAACATCTTGAGCTGCTCTACTAAATGGGTGATGTATTTTCTTTGTCCCCAGACCAGATAGATGATGTATCCTTTACCTAGACTCATAAATTTTCACCTCTGCTACAAACTCGTATAGTTAATGGAAAATTTAAAAGATATATCTCAAGTAATTGTTACTAACACTAATCATCACTGGTACAACTTCTTTTTTAAGTCTATTTCTGTATGATACTCTCAAGCTTTGCTCAGCCCCTTATTGATATTCTGTGTTGTTTTAGTACTGCTTACTATGTTTAACTGCTATACATTTTATAAAGTCAAAAAGATAAAGAACATGATTGTACAGCAATGTATTTCACTCACAACAGGCATTCTGCTGGCTTCAGGGCCAAATGTCAGGGAAAGAGTTAAAATAGTGAGTTAGTGAAATGCAGTTGTTCACTGAATGAACTCTGCTGCATGTCATTCCTCATAGAAAAACTATTTACGTTGGGGGATAAATGTTATATAGAGGCTATAAAGATAGCCCTGAGTGCACCATGAGAGTGTCCTTAGTCCAACCCTACTGGAGGCACTCTACTTTGAGACACACTGCTCCCACTTTGCACCACTGTTCGCACTTTGTGCGAACTCTGTATATACAACTGGAAAAACTCAAATGCAGTGTAGTAACCCTCACCATTGCCAGCTGAAGGCCCTGCTGCCCTGAGCAGGATGCTGTTGGTATGGATCTGAACCTCACTCTTCTGTGGCTACAACTTGTGACTCCTTGTTATCACACAAGGAGAGAGGTCTCAGAAGAAATTAAACCTGCTGACACATTTTTCTTGGGTTTCTAGCATCCAAAACTATGAGAAAATAAACTTTCTGCCGTTATAACGAATCAGTCTGCAGTATTTTGTTATGGCAGCCCTAGCAAACTAATACTGTACAGGGATATAAGGAGTAAGAAATTTACATTTTTATTTAGCCATATGTAAGTTATTCTATATAATTTTTACAGAGCACAGAGTCTCATAATTGCCATCTAATAGAGACGTCTTATAAAAATTGGTTTACAGGGAAGGAACTAGTACCCAAATATATGAAATGATTTTCCTAAGGTAACAGAGTCCCTGTTAGATCTCCTCAGTCACAGCTGTGACTCTACTCAACATTGCTTTGTTTCCTTGTCCCTGTTTGAACACTTAAGTTAGGGAGACTGGAGGATTGGCTGCCACCCTGGAAGAAAGGATGATGAAAAGCAGTTTCTGATGCCAGGCCAGGGCAGACATTGATCAAGACATTTTGAGAGTAGCAAAGTGTTCCATTAATTAACAAGGACCCTATTCTCATCCTAAAAACCCAAAGGTAAAATTTTAAACAATGGATCTCTGAGGAGATACATCAATACTCTATGATCCTTGAAGAAAGAAAAAGCCATTGTTCAACCTAAAAAATTATACCTTACACATAAGCATATTAAAGAGCTTTAAAGTTCTGCCTTGCTGCTTGTGAAAAGTTTACCCAGAAAGTTTCACAGTTTGTTCAGATTGATCATTAATCATCCAAGTTGGAGAAGCTGGGCTGAGCTCAGGTTTATATTCCTCATCCATGGCTTTCTTTACCTATGTACTCTCTTGGAGAAGTATGATTGTGGAAAAAATAGAACAGTAGTGTTTTCAAGATCAGAAAGGGAACCATTCTGGGGAATTCTAGGGGAAATCAGTCACTTCTCACTACTGTCAGTGTTCAATGGAGTCATTGCAAAAAGTCTGTTAGTCTAACCATTGCTTTCAGGAGAAATACAGGGTTAGGTCTCCTACATGTCTCTGGTTAAAATGTTTCAACTGATCAGTATATAACCTTGTTTTATGTATATATTGAAAAACACTTTATTTAATATATACTGATGATCCATTAATTTTAAACTCATGATAAACTCCTCTGTAACTGATGCCTGAAGGGAGCTCACAGGACATACATGTTTCCTTAGTTAGGCTTCTTGCACATATCATTCCTTGAGTACTAGATAATACTTTAGTACTATTCTAAAGTGGGTCATTTAAACAGAAAAATGAGCAAAACACAAAAATTTTAAAAAAGATGGCACTAAATAAACCATGGGAAGAGCACTTGTTTAAAGAAAGAGAGGTAAAACAAGCAAAAAATACTGAGTGTTGCCTGTTCAATCTCAGCTGGGAACTGCCATGGGGAGCTCATGCTTTTTTGTTGGTCTGTACATGTCTCTAAATAAACAACAAAGTGTTATATTGGTCTTTGGTTTACAGATAAATTTTAGCCAGAAGGATAGATGAAAATTTTTCTTTCCCTAGTCTTCAAGAGGAAATTTGTCTTCTCTTGAGGCAAATCTACAAATATGGAATCTGAGATTAATGAGGATTGATTATTATGAAACCAAACTAAATTCTGAATTATATGCAAAATCATTACATCAAAAGATTTTATTGAAGCTGGGCCTGGTGGTACATGTCTGTAATTCCAGCACTTTGAAGGCTGTGGCAGGAGGACTGCCACAAATTCAAGACCAGCCTGAGCTGCATACTGTCTCAAAATAAAAAATAATAAAAAAAAGAAAGAAGATCTTACTGAGACCAACTTCCACCTTCCATTCAATTTAAGGTTAACAAGTCTTTTGTAATACAGGGAGATGATGAGACCAATCCACCCAATCCCAGGGCTCCTAAATCCCTACAATCTCACATGCAATCTTTTAAATTCAGGTAAAATCAGACTATCATTTTGTTTATTTCACACCTTTTCCAAAGGTTTGAATTGGGGTGGGAGGAGAATGTGACAGGAAGGTTTTCTTTGGAGACATTAATTCCTTTATCAAATATTTATTTAGTACCTGTTATGTGCTAGCCACTGTTTTAGAGCTCAGGATACAGCAACAAACAATATGTACACAAATCTGTCCCGACCATGCACACATTCTAGGCAGGTAGACAATAAATTACATGAAGTAGGCTAAACAGAAATGAGTGACAAAGAGAAAAGCATTGTAGATCCAGAATGTGGAGGGTATTTGGCTTCTCACAATGGCAAACTAACATAGCCATAAATTGCTATGGGATATGTAGGCACACATAAACAAAACCACAAGTGCACACACATTCTTTCTTTATATTATTATTATTGTTATTGTTGTTGTCATTGTTGTTGTACTTGGGATTGAATGCAGGGCATTGCTGCTGAGCTTCATTTCCATCTCATTTTTTAAAAATTATTTTTTGAGACAGGATCTTTCTATGTTGCTCAGGCTGGTGTTGAACTTGTGATCCTCCTGCCTCCTACAATGCTAGAATTATAGGTGTGCACCACCATGCCCAATAATACTCTTTATTTTATTTTATTTTATTTTATTTTATTTTATTTTATTTTATTTTATTTTATTTTTTGAGACAGAGTCTCACTTTGTAGTTTATAGTGTCTCTAAACTCACTGTGTAGCCCACGCTGACCTCAAACTCACAACGATCCTCCTGTCTCAGCCTCCTAAGTACTGGAATTATAGGATACTATGCTCAATTGTTTTGTGTTTTTTGAGACAGGATCTCACTATGTAGTTCATGCTGACTTTGAACTCACTATGTAGCCCAGAATATTCCTTATTTTAAGGGACAGCAAATTCAAAGTTCTTTAAAAAGTTAAAGTTTGCCAAATTGTATTTATTTTGTATTGTGAAGAAATAATAAAAGATTGGTAATTTAGTAGTCTGACAGAATGATGGTATATTTTTACTAATGGAAACTTCACATTTTTATCTTATTTTATATAATAGAGAAATTAGCCATAATTTCAATTTTATTATGAATAGATAACATTTAAAGTCATGAAAGGATTTTTACATCTCATTTTATGAGTGGTATTGAAATACCTTATTTTTACTGGAAAAGAAACAGATCTGAGGATCAGTAGAACAGATTGGAAGACACAAAAACAACTCCAGATGTACTCAGCTACCTCATCTTTGACAAAGGAGCTGACTGTCCCTACTGGAGGAAGGATGGCCTCTTTAATAAATGGTGTTGGAAAATCTGGATCTCAACCTGCCACAGATTAAAACTGGACCCTTATCTTTCACCATACAATAAATTAAAATCCAAGTGGATTAAAGATCTAAATATTCAAACAGAAACACTAAACTTGCTGGAAGATAAGTTAGGCAGAACTCTGGAAGACATTGGCATAGGAAAAGACTTTATGGACAGATCCTCAGTAGCACGGGAACTAGCAGAAAGAATCAACAACTGGGATCTCATCTTATTAAAAAGCTTCTGCACTGCAAAAGAAACCATCAACAGAACTAAGAGACAACCTACAAAGTGGGAAAAAATTTTTACCAGCTGCTCCTCAGACAAAGGACTATTATCTAGAATATATAAAGAACTCAAAAAATCAGGTCGCCCCCAATATAAAGACCCAATTCAAAAATGGGCATCTGAAATGAACAGACATTTCTCAGACAAAGAAGTAAAGGCAGCAAGTAAATATATGAAAAAATGTTCCACATCACTGGTCATTCGAGAGATGCAGATGAAAACAACACTAAGATTCCAGCTCACCCCACAAAGAATGGCTGCTATCAAGAAATCAAACAATAACAAATGTTGGCAGGGCTGTGGGGAGAAAGGAACCCTTTTCTATTGTTGGTGGGAGTGCAGACTGGTGCCACCACTATGGAAATCAATATGGAAATACCTCAAAGAGCTGGGACTAGAGGTTCCATTTGACCCAGCCATCCCTCTGCTGGGTATCTTTCCAAAAGAATTAAAAAGACTCATACCAGAGTGATATATGCACACCCAATTTTATAGTAGCACAGTTTGTAATAGGTAAAACTTGGAAACAGCCCATTTGACCATCATTTGGAGATTGGATAAAGAAGATGTGGTTTTTCTATAAAATGAAATACTACTAAGCCATAAATAATGAGAAACTAGAGTCATTCATAGGAAAATGGATACATATTGAGGATACACTCCTAAGTGAAATAAATAAGTCACACGTGTGTAAATACCAAATAGTTTCTCTGGTGTGAATAAATTGTAGTAGTACATAAGATCCTAATGAGATAACTGACATTGTGAAATGGGAAGAAAAGGGCTAAAGGTATAGGAAAAGTGGGAAGGATAGGGGAAATGTGATAAGGGAAAAATTGTGAAAAGGAAAAAAATGGAAATAAAGTGTTTTTAAATGGGGAGGGGAGGAGGGGTGAAGGGAGGGCAGGGACATGGGGAAAAATGAGAACCAAGACCACCTGTCATGTAAAGGTTTAAGATCCCAATAATGAATGTAACTGTATTGTGTATCTAAAATGTACCAATAAATCAATAAAAGAAAAAAATGAAATACCTTATTTTTATGTATGATAAAAATCTTCACATCCTAGTTTTATGGACTCAGAATAATGGAACTTGGATTTATAGAGCTATGATTTTTACTTCAAGTAAGAGAAGGATGAATTAGACCATATTACATGTAAACATTATTTTGTCATTTAAAAAGCAGTTATATCTAACTTTACAGAATTCAAATATGTCTTAGGGCAATAAGCTGGGTAGTAATTAAATAGACTTTAGAGCAAAACTACTTGAGTCTAAGTGCTAATTCTTCTGTTATCAATACTAATGAGTTCATTAATGGCTCTCTGACCCCCAGCTTTCCCACCTGTGAAACAGGAAATTATAAAAACATTGACCTCAGAGGGTTACATGAATCAATTTAAATGAAGCCTGTAGGGTAGTGGTTGGCTTATAGTAAGCTGCCTGTGTGTGTCTTTTATTTTACAATAGGCTTAAAGGTTTTCTTAGCACTATGTTAACATCCTGGAAATTTATGAGAAGAACTTTAAAAATTATAATTATTTATTTTTAAATTTGAGTTGGGATAGAACCCAGGGTCTTGAGCAGGCTAAGCATGTACTTTTCAAGTACATTTTCAGCCCCATAATTCTTCATCACAGCTAACGATTCTAGAATCACTTTTAAAATGAAAAAGCCTGGTTTTCACTCACTTGATTAATATTGCGGCTATTGGTTTGTCAGACAAGAGAAAGACACAGAGACCCAAAGACTTTCCACAAAGACTTTCCACTTAAGGAGGTCCTGAAGGCAGTGAGGAAGGGAAGAAGAAGAAGAGGAGGATACGAGGAGGCGATGATGGGAGGAGGAGGAAGAAGAAGAAAGGAGAATAACAGGAGATGAAAACAGAGGAAGTCTTCCAACTTGTTATTGAGAAAGTCACGGGAAGTAAGGGAGATTCCATAGAGGAGTCTCCCTGAGCTGTCAAAGGTCTTTGAAGATAATGGTAATTACTAAAGGGAGTGACAGGAGTATATTCTACTGAAAGTAAGTTGTAGAGGTAATGAACATAATTAGTTTTTCAAGAAGGACACTGATAGCTGGAAGCAAGATTATCCTGGTGGGGCAAAATAGAACAGTTTCTTAATACTGTGGCCTGAAGGAATCAGCCTATTCCACCCCGAACTGGTGAACTGGACCAAGTTATTTAACCTGGCTCTGTTTTAGTTTCTTACTCTGAAAAATTTTAATGGGCAATGGCAGTAGTACTTGCCTTATAGGTTTTTGGGAGTATGAAATGAATCAATATAAAGCTCTTAGAGCAGTGTCAGGTACAAATTACTTTGATTACTGGCAAGTGTTCAGATTTGTTTTTATGAATAAATGAATAAATGAATGGGCTTCGTATATAAATAAATACACTTATCCTAAAGCCACCAAGCTCAAATTCTTTTGCTTTGTAGGATGGGATCTGGTGGGCAGTGGTAAGAGAGAGACTTAAGAAGTGGAGTAGATAAACTGGAAAAATAATATTTTTATTTCCATTAAAATTTTAACCTCTTGTTCAGAATAACATAACCCTTTCAGGTTTTGATAGCTAAATTTTTTTTTTATTTTCTAGTATTGTAGATTATTTAGTGATTTAAAAATAATTTCATGCTATATACAGTAAATAAATATTTTAAATGAAGACAATTTATATAAAATTATTAGGATAATAGATGAATCAATATATAGACTCTACTTTTTATCTTTCCCTGAAGCTTTCATTTGTTACCTTGAAACCTAATTAAGCTTTAAAATATTGTTTCTAAAATTGTTGCAAATACTTCTGAAAACTCCAATTTGAAAACTAGTCAATGTATGCATTCCCAAATAGGTCATTTTTAAAACTTAAAAACATGTCAGAATTTCATTTTTAAATGGAAAATGTGTGCTAACATATTATCTTGGAAACAGCCCAAGTGCCCATCAACCAATGAGTGGATAGAGAAGCTTTTTTTGTCTTTTGTTTTGTTACCAGGGACTAAACTCAGGACCTTGCTCTTGCCTGGCAGGGTGGTACCACTGAGCTACATTCCTGGCCCTACATCTGATTTTTAAAAATACAGTAGAGTACTACTCTGCCATGAAGAAGGATAATTGAGACAATTTTAGGTAAATGGATGGATCTTGAGACTATACTCTTAAGTGAAGTAAATTGGATATACATGTTTAAATATCTGTTTCTCTGGTGTAAGAAACCAAGAGAGTAAGTAAAGACTAAAATGCATTACAGATATTGAGAAATGGGAAGAAGCGTTCAAATGGAAAGGGGAATAAGCTGGGGGGAAGGAAGGAAGAGAAAAGAAAAAATGAATAAAAAGAAAAATGGAAACAAAATTTTTGTAAATAAGGTGGGGGAGAATGGTTGAAGGGAATTGAGGGGATTGGGGAAAATGAAGAATCGAGATACATCGCGTCCAGGTACAAATTCCCTATGATGAATGTGATCATTGGGTAAATATAAAGTGTGCCAATTAAATTAATTTTTAAAAAGTTAGAATTTCATCCTTAAAGGGAAAAATTGCACTAAAACATTCTCTCATTTGTTCTTCAACTGAAAAGAAAGTGCATTGTAGGGGTAATGTCAGAGAAGATGAACATCTCAGCATCAGAGTGTCAGAAGTGGAGTCATTTGTGAATGGACAATGGATGCACCTTGAATCTATAATGTTGAGTGAAATGAATCAGACCTATAAACTTAAGTCATATCTTTTTCTTTCCCGTGAGACCCATAGTATAAATGAACTAAAGAGCAAAATAAAAGACAATAGGAAACAGGGAGGTAAAAATTTTGCAAATGGGAAGAGGACTAAGAGATGGAGGGAGTGGGGGAAGAAAGAGAGGAAGGGTTATAAAAAGAATTAAGATATGTCACATACTAGCTACCCACAATGAATATATTGATTAGGTATTGCAAAGATATACCAAGAAAAGAAGAAGAAAAGAGGAGTGGAGATATTTGGCTATCAGAGCAGATGAAGTAAAAGAAAACAATATCCTCACTAGATAAGACCTTTTTTTCCTGGCCTGGGAAATAAGGATGTACCTCATGGGTTTTCAAGCATTAGAGAAGTTAATAATCAGATTTCCAGCTATTAGAAAGCTCCCTCGGCCGTCCAGTAGTGACCAGAAAGTACTAACTGCTGTCTTATAACTGCTGGTTTGATTCTAAGATTTTAATTTTGCTCCTTGAGTACAGCCCTGGAACATCATAAGTCCAGATAGTTGTATCATATTTTCTTATTCATTTGAGGACACTTAGGTCTCCTTTTGGAGAAAAATTTTTCTCAGAAATGGCATATGTTGTGAGAATTATCAATTAATGGGTAGATATTTGTTAGTTTCTTACTTTATTTTTAGCACTGTGCAAAATGCAAATGTATGAAGTGTGGTCCAAAAAGTACAGTGAATGTTTAAATTTTAAAAATTTTATTATAGTAAAAAATACATTGTAATTAATCACCCTCAAAACATTCCCTGTCATTTCAAACATAGTTCTTTCATCATTCTTGTCACATTCTGAAGCAGTTCTGGAAATCTTTTGTGAGAGTCGCTAGGCTACCCGGGCTGCCTGGATACCTGAATCAATTCAAAATGTTTGTTTCATGATCATTTTGGCTTTGGAGAAGAGCCAGAAATTGCATGGTAGCGGATGTGGTGAATTAAGTGAATGAGAATACATGGTAATGTTTATATTTGATAGAAATTGCCATAAATGTTTGATCAATAAGGGCTGATCATAAAATATGGTAAATGTTTATATGAAAAAAATGTATTATGGTAGAAGACATATTGCCATAAATCCTCCTCAAAATACTCAAAATGTACCCCTCACTTTGAACCATTTATCCCACTCTTCTTTTAATTTGCCTTTTCCTGTAATAAAGTTTTCTCTCAATTTAAGCACTGTATCTTTCAATCACCCCCTATAAACTTGACTCTGCATGTAGTTTTGGAAACATTGTTAATTTGAGTCATCTTCAAATTGACAGTAGCTTTTGCTTCACAGATCCAGTTATATTTGTAGTTGAGAACTCAGGAATTTAATAAAGATGAGTGTTTCTTAGGTGCTCAGGAAGGCTACAGGGTGAGGAAAGTAATGCTGGAGATGAGGATATATGTGAAGGCTTTTCTCTGCTTATAGAGAAAGGTAGTATTCTTGAAAGGAATGTTTGCCTTAGTAGGGATGAGAGAGTGCAGGCTGCTGAAATGTCTATAGATGATAGCTCTGTAATCAGGCAAATAGGAGATGAGTGAAAATGGGCATTTCTTTTCCATCCTCCTCTGAATTTCAAAAGAATTTCATATAAAATAGTAATGTGCCCCCCCAAAAGAAGAAGAATGCTAAGCCCCTGTGAAAGAGAGAGGCTTTAGCAACTTTTGCATTTGTAGCAAGCAGAATTTTTAATATATAACACAGTTAAACACAAACTCATTTAACAAATATTCCTTAACCATCTACCATGTGTCAGGCATAAAAGCAAATAAAAATCCTTGCCCTCATGGCGTGGGAGACAGACAACAATCAAGATGGAGAAGTATGTTAGTAGAAGGTGCTGAGCAGAAAAAGTAGAGAAGGAGAATAGGAAACACAGGGCTCAGGGAGGTGGTCACATTTCTAGACAAGGAGGTCTGTGCAATCGCGAGGTCCCAAGTTGGATCCCCCATACCAAGAAAAAAAAAAAAGCCTTAGACAAGGAGGTCTGGGAAGACACCACAAAAAAAGAGATATGTGGAAAAGATCTGGAGGAAGTCTCTTTATCCTCCAAATTATTATATGCTCTAAATTAATCTAGCTATGGCTCAGAGCTGCAACTTAACAGGGTAGCAAGATATTTCACCTCATCTGGGCTTTAAATACCGCCCTTCCAAGGGTTGTCAGCTCTGCAAAGATTTATATCTTTGGCCTCTGGTGAGTTCCAGCCTTTGTCTTGCTCTTGAGGATTCTGTCGAAGCAGGAATAATTGTTTGAGAGACAACTTCATCTGTTAGGGCTCTAGACCCATACTTTAATCTTGTCACCTGGTCATCCAACAGCCACCCTATAATGAGAATCTTCTGCTATGGGGACACAAGCCTGGGCTAGTATAGGAACTCCTAAATCTCTCAAAACCGTCTTCACTTTGAGAATCCTCATAATGGGGATTTTCCTCCTCACATTTCAGCAGGCCTTTTCCAATAGCCCTTCTAACAGTCAAAGCTCCTAAAGACAAGCCTGGGTAATGGAGAACACCAGTGTTATGTGAAATAAACTAGGAACAGAGGGCAAAAATCACATGATCTCACATATGTGAAATCTAAAAACATTGAATTCAGAGGAGCAAAAGTGGAATGGTAGTGATCAGGGCTGAGGAACATGGGAGAAGTTGATCAAATGAAAATGAAAGAAAAGAAAAGGAAAAAAATGAAAAAAAGACAAGAAAAGAAAAAAGAAAAGGAGTCTTGGAGATAGTTTCAAGGTATCTGGCTACTTTTGTTTTGAACACCAAAGGCTACTGGTAGCAAAGAATAACCTTTTTTAGGCTTAAATAACATAAATTTATTTTCTCAAATTCTAGAAACTAGAATTTGGTGAGGTGTTCCCAGGGTTGGTTTCTTCTGAGGCATCTCTCCTTGGCTTGTAGATGCTCTCCCTCTCCCAGTGCCTTCACATGGTCTTCCCACTCTACACATCAGTTTCTGAATTTCTTTTTAGAAGGACACTCCAGTCATATTGTAGGGCCCACATTAATAGCATCATTTTAACTTAATTAATAATTTTTTTTCCCCTTACCTCTGCCCTCCCTTCACCCCCTCCTCCCCTCCCCATCTACAAACACTTTATTTTCATCTTTTCATTCTCTCACATTTTTTTCTTTTCCCTTTTTGTTCTTCCCCTACGTATCACACCTTCCCTACACCTTTAGCTCCTTTCCTCCCATTTCTAAATGTCAGTAATCTTATTAGAATCTTATGCATTGTTGCAGAATATTCACACCAGGGAAACTATTTGGTATTTACACATGTGGGACTTATTTATTTCACTTAGGAGTATATCTTCAATATGTATCCATTTTCCTATGAATGAATCTATTCTCTCGCTCTTTATGGCTGAGTAATATTCCATTTTATAGAAAAACCATAACTTCTTTATCCAGTTTCCAACGGATGGGCAAATAGGTTGTTTCCAAGATTTAGCTATTACAAACTGTGCCGCTATAAACATGGGTGCACATACTTTAATTAATAATTTTTTCATTGACTTTATTGGTACTTTTTAAGTATACAGTACAGTTACATTTATCATTGGGATCTTGTACCTTTCCATGACAGATCTAGGTTCTTATTTTTTCCTCATACCCCTGTCCTGCCTTCACTTCCTCCCCTATTTACAAAGGCTTATTTTCCATTTTTTCCTTTTCTCATTATTTTTTCTTTTCCCTTCTTTCCTTTATCCTACACTTCCCACTTCCCCTACAACTTTAGCCCTTTTCTTCCTATATCACATTGTCAGTTATACAATTTGGATCTTATTTACACTTTTAGTTTTTCACACCAGGGAAACTATTCAGTATTTACACATATGTGACTTATTTATTTCACTTAAGAGTATGGCCTCGATATGCATCCATTTTCCTATGAATGACTCTAGTTTCTCATTATTTATGGCTGAGGAGTACTGCATTTTATAGAAAAACCACATCTTCTTTATCCAGTTTCCAACTCATGGGCAGATGGGCTGTTTCCAAGTTTTAGTTATTACAAACTGTGCCACTATAAACATGGGTGTGCATATATCACTGTGGTATGATTCTTTAAATTCTTTTGGAAAGATACCCACATAGCAGAGGGATGGCTGGGTCAGATGGAACCTGTAGTCCTAGTTGTTTGAGGTGTCTCCATATTGATTTCCACAGTGGTTGCACCAGTCTTCATGCTCAGCAATAATGGAGAAGGGTCCCTTTCTCCCCACAGCCCTGCCAGCATTAGTTATTGTGTGATTTCTTGATAGCAGCCATTATTTGTGGGGTGAGGTGGAATCTTAGTGCTGTTTTCATCTGCATTTCTCAAATGATCAGTGATGTGGAACATTTTTTCATATATTTACTTGCTGCTTTTACTTCTTTGTCTGAGAAATGGCTGTTCATTTCAGATGTCCATTTTTGAATCGGGTCTTTATATTTGGGAGGCCTGATTGTTTTGAGTTCTTTATATATTCTAGATAATAGTGCTTTGTCTGAGGAGTAGCTGGTAAATTTTTTTCCCATATTTTAAGTTGTCTCTTAGCACTGGTTTCTTTTGCAGTGCAGAAGCTTTTCAATAAGATGAGATCTCAGTTGTTGATTCTTTGTGCTAGTTCCTGTGCTACTGAGGATTTGTTCATAAAGTTTTTCCTGTGCCAATGTCTTCAAGAGTTCTACCTAAATTATCTTCCAGAGAGTTTAGTGTTTCTGTTTTAATATTTAGATCCTTAATCCACTTTGAATTTAATTTAGTGCATGATAAAAGTTAAGGGTCTAGTTTTAATATTTGGAAGGTTAAAAATCCAGTTTTTCTAACACCATTTATTGAAAGAGGCTATCTTTTGTTTTGTTTTATTTGGTTTGGTTTTTGAGACAGGGTCTCACAATAGAGTTGAGACTGACCTGGAACACACTATGTAGCCCAGGCTGGTCTCAAACTAACAGCAATCCTCCTGTCTCAGCCTCTTGAATGGTGGGATTACAGGCATGAGCCACACACCTGGCTAGCTTAAAGAGGCTATCTTTCCTCCACTGAGGATAGTTGGTTCCTTTGTCAAAGATGAGGTAGGTGAATACATCTGGAGTTGTTTCTATATCTTCCAATCTATTCCAATGATCCTCAGGTCTTTTTCTTTGCCAGTGCCATTCTGTTTTTAATCACAGTAGCTTTGTAGTATAGTTTCAAGTTGGGGATTGTGATACCCCCTGCCATGTCTCTGTTGCCTAAAGTTGCTTTTGCTATTCTAGGTCTTTTCTGATTCCAAATGAATTTTTAGATTATTTGCTCTAGTTCTGTGAAATGTACTGTTGGAATTTCGACTGGGATTCCCCTGAATCTGTATAGCAGTTTTGATAGTATGGCCATTTTCACTATGTTGATTCTTCTTACCCAGGAGCAGGTGATATCTTTCCATTTTCTTGTATCCTCTTCAATCTCTTTTCAGAGTGCTGCAGTTTTCAGTGTAGAGGTCTTTTGCTTCTTTCATTAGGTTGATTCCTAGGTACTTCATTTTTTGTATGCTATTGTGAAAGGAATTGTTTCCCTAATTTCTCCCTTAGTGAGTCTATTATTTGTATACAAGAAGGCTATTAATTTTTGAGTTTTGACCTTGTATCCAGCTGCTCTGCTAAAAGTGTCAATTAAGCCTAGAAGTCTTTTGGCAGAGTTTTCTGGGTCTTCTGTGTAGAGTTCATATTGTCAGAAAATAATGACAGTTTAACTTCTCCCTTTCCTATCTTTATTGCTTTAATTTCTTTCTCTTATCTAATTGCTGTGGCTAATGTTTCCAGAATTATATTCGAAGAGGAGTGGTGATAGTGGGCATCTTTGTCTTTTTCCTGATTTTATTGTGAAGGTTATAAGTTTTTGGCCATTTATTATGATATTGGCTTATGGTTTTTCATAGCCTTTTTCAAGTTGAGATAAAGACCACCTATTTCAATTTTCTGCAGTTTCTTTGTTTTATCATGAATCGTTGAATTTTGTCAAATGCTTTTTCTGCATTGAGATGAGCATATGGGTTTTGTCTTTGACTCTGTTAATATGGTGTTTTGCATTTATTGATTTACATATGCTGAACCATCCTTGCATCCCTGGGATAAATCTAACTTGGTCAGGGTGTATGATCTTCTTAATAACCCTCTGTATTCTGTTTGCCAGTATCTTATTGATGATTTTTGTATCTATGTTCATTAAGGAGATTGGCCTGTAGTTCTCTTTTTTGGTTGCATCTTTCCCTGGTTTGGAAATCAAAGTAACACTTGCTTCCAGGAATGAATTTGGAAGTATTACTTCCCTTTCAATTTCATTGAAAAGTTTAAAGAGTAGTAGCTGTAGTTCTTCTCTAAATGTCTTGTAGAATTCAGCAGTGAATCCATCAGAACCTGGGCTTTTCTTTGTTGGTAAACTTTTAATTACATTTTCAATTTCACTTATTATATTTGGGGTGTTTAGAATCTTTTTATCTTCTTCATTCAACTTTGGTAATTCATAAGTATGAAGAAATCTGTCCATTTCTTCTGTGTTTCCATTTTATTAGAGTATAGGTTCACAAAGTAGGTATGGATAATCCTCTGTATTTCTGCTGGATCTGTTGTGACTTCACCTTTTTCATTCCTAATTGCATGGATCTGAGCCTTTTCTTTCATTTTTTTGACAAGGTTGGCTAAGGGTTTATAGATTTTATTTATTCAAAAAACCAACTCTTTGATTCATTGATTTTTTGTATTGTTCTCTTAGTTTCCATTGAATTGATTTCCGCTCTGATCTTCATAATTTCCTCCTTTGTACCACTTTTGGGTTTTTCTTCCTCTTCTTTTTTGAGGAGCTTAACATTCTGCATTAGGTTGTTTATTTGAGTTCGCTCTGTTTTCCTAATGTGGGCATTTACTGCTATGAATTTTCCATGTAGAACTGCTTTCATTGAGTCCCTTATATTCCTGCATGTTGTATTGATATTTATCATTTATTTGTGAAAAGTGACTAATTTCTTCTCTAATTTCCTCTGTGCCCCATTGATTGTTCAAAAGAGTGCTGTTCAATTACCATGTGTTTGTGTTGTTCTTTTGTTTTTTTATGCTAATGATCTCCAGCTTAATTGCACTATGTTTGATAATATACATGGGATAACTTCAATTGCTTAGAATTTATTTAAACCTGTTCTATGAACTAGTATGTAGTCCATTTTAGAGAATGACCCATCTGCAGCAGAAAAATATGTATATTCTGATTTTGTGGGGTGGAAATGTCTATTAATTACATTTGTTCAAAAGCTTGGTTCAGTTCTAGTATTTCATTGCTGTTTTTTTGCCTAGATGATATGTCTATTTGTGATAGTGGGGTATTTAGGTCCCCTACTATAATTGTATTAGTGTTTATTTGGTTTTTTATGTTACTTAATATTTGTTTTATATAGTTGGGGGCATCGACATTTGGTGCATATATATTTATGATTATCATCTTTTCCTCTTGGATTATTCGCTTTGCAAATAGCTAGTTGCCTTCTTTGTCTCTCTTAATCAGTTTTGGTTTAAAATTTACTTTGTGATAAGATAGCTGCCCCTGTTTTTTTCTGGGCTCCTCTCATATGGAGAACTGTTTTCTATCCTTTCACTTTCAATGTATGAGTTGCTTTTTGAACTAGGTGTGTTTCTTGTATACAACATGTTGTTGGATTTTGCTTCTTAATCCATTCTGCCAATATATTTCTTTTGATTGGTGAATTGAGGCCATTGACATTAATAGTTATAACTGATATGTATTGACTTATCATTTTCGTGTTATTTTCCTTTTGTTGGCTCTTTTTAATTTCCCCCCCTCTCCCTTTAGCTTCTTGCCTTGCCTACTTGATTTGCTCTGTTGGGCCTTATGGTGCTGTGACCTTCATTGTCTTTTTCTAGGATATTGTTTAGAATTGTTTGGAGTGCTGGTTTAGTATTCATGAAGTCTCTCAGGTGTTCTTTGTCATGGAAGTATCTTATTTCCCCACCCATGTTAAAAGAGAGTTTTTTAGGATACATCAGTCTAGACTGGAGTTTGTTTTCTCTTAGGATTTAAAATACCTCACTCCAGGCTCTCCTTGACTGGAGAGTTTGTGTGGAAAGGTCTGCTGTGATTCTGATGGACTTTTCTTCGTATGTAATTTTTTTTTCCTCTAACTTCTTGTAGTATTTTGTTCTTCTGTTAGGATTCTGGCGTCTTGACTATTATATGTCTAGGTGTGCATTTTTTTTTTTATCATGGCTCGTTGGGGTCCTATATGCCTCACTTATCTGCATGTAAAATTCTTCCCCTCTGTTTGGGAAGTTTTCTGTCATTAATTCTCTGAGTAGCTTTTTTAAGTCATTTGTATTTTCTCCTGCTACTTCATGGATTCCTATATTATTATGTTATCTAGTCTTATGTTATCCTTCTTTGCATCATCTAGGAGTTGTTGCATTGATTTCTCATGATCCCTTACTATTTTTAAGAGATCTCTCTTTTCATTGTCACTGACTTCAATCCTAGCTTCTATATCTGAAATTCTATCTTCTTATTTGTTTATCCTGCTGCAAATGCTTTTGATAGAGTTTTTAATCTGGATATCTGAATCTGTTTCATGGATTCCATTTCTTTCCTATGTTGGGCATTCATGGTTTCCATTTTTTTTCTTATTCTGGGCATTCATGGCTTCTATTATGGTCCTGAGCTCATCTACTTTTTTGTCAGTTTCTGTTCTAGTCTCTAATCATATCTTTCATTGTGCTCAACATCTCTGTAGTTATCTAGGAAATTATTTGTTTGGGGTTTTTCTAGAGCCTGATTGATTTTTTTTTTTTTTTTTTTTTTACTTCCTGGTCTATGAGTTCAGGGTGTCCTGGTGGTTCATTGTCAGACTTTTCCACTTCATTCCCCTAGAATTTGCCATTGGTGAACTGGAAGTCTGTCTTTGTTCCTTGTTTATGTGTTTTCTCATTTTTACTTTTGTTGCTGGGCTGCCTTTGGTTTAATTCCTGGGCTAGTACTTTGATCTTCCTGATATAGCTACTCTTCAGGGTTTGAGTGTCTAATGACTCATAGACACTCTCATTTTCATAATATAATAAAGGCAAACTCATTAAATCAATCACAACCCTTTAGCCCAATTGATACAATCAGCAACACACTAGCATCAAGCACAGCTTAGGAATTGACCATTTGTGATAGTTATTAATCTATTGCCTTTAAACTATGTGAATTAAATAAAAATCAAGGACCAGCGCAAAATATGTTTATAGTGCATAAACTCTTCAATATAGCAACTTTACCCTTCAGGATGGTGACTTAGGAGGAGTTAGGAGGAGAGGAATAGATAGGTAGAAAAATAGGAGAAGGTTTCAGGTAAAGCCAGAGCACACAGGATTATCATGCCAACTCTAGGAAACTAGTGAAGACAAGAGGGAAAGACAGAGCGCAACAACTAAGACAAGAATAGAACAACTTAACAGTATTAGGGAAGCTATAAATTATACTCACTTTCCTTTGAAACTAATGACACTCAAGGGAAAAGAAAGAAATCTAAGTTAGGGCAGGAGCAGGAAAAAAAAGGGAGATGAAGAATAAAGTGGAGTAGCAATAGACTGGGAAAAAGAAGAAAGAAAAAAATGAAAAATTTGCAGAATGTGAAAAAATAAAAAATTTAAAACTAAAAATTAAAAACTAAAAATATGAGGAAAAGAAAGAAAGAAAAAATTTTGAAGAGCCTCTTTCAGGGTATGTCTCTGCTGTTGCAATAGACAATGTGGGCAGCAATGTGAAGAACTAAGACAATTAGTCTCAGCTAGCCAATGGCAGACTCCTGAGATTCAGGCTGAATTCTGGCTGCAAGGCCCAAGATGAGCTCCCTGACCCCCTTCAGGGATGAACTCTGCCAGGTTCTACTACAGGTTCTCACTGACCTTCCACCAAAAATAGGCCAAGTTCTAATGGAAGGTGGTGATCCCTCCAACTTACCAACTATGGATATCTGATGTCCCTTTAGTGGAGTTATTCACTTCTGCTCTATCTTCTGGAGCTCATTAAAATGGCCTTTATGACTATCTGTGCCTCTGCAGTGTGGATCCATGTACTGGCACAAGCAGGAGGCCCAAGAGCACAGAGGTGGGTGAGGGTGAAATGCTGCAGAGGTGCCTGTGTGGCTGGGTGGTTCTCCCCGGACTGTTCCAATGAAGGCCCAGGGTGCTGGAGAGCTCCCGGTTCAACTGGGTGGTCCTCACCTGACCTTTGATGAAGGCAAGGGTGCTGGCGAGCTCCCCGTGCAGCTGGGCAGTCCTCACCAGACTGCTCTATGAAGGCCCAGGGCTCTGGCAAGCTCCCCATGTGACTGGGCGGTTGTCACCAGACTGCTCTGATAAAGGCCTGGGGTACTGGCAAGCTCCCCATGCAGCTGGGCAGTCCTCACTGGACTGCTCCAATGAAGGCCTGGGACACTGGCAAGCTCCCCATCTTAATTAATTCTATAAAGATCCTATCTCCAAATACAATTATATCCCAAAGAGTGAACTTTTTAAAGTGAGACTCAAAATGAGAGTGTTATAACCACTACGGAAATCATAGATTCCTCAAAAAACTAAAACTAGAAATTTTTCTGTTTTAAAAATTGAGTTTATTGGTACTTTTTAGGTATATAGTACAGTTACATTCATTACTGGGATCTTGTACCTTCACATGACAGGTCTTGGTTCTCATTTTTTCCCCTTGTCCCTACCCTCCCTTCTCCCCCTCCTCCCCTCCCCATTTACAAACATTTTATTTCCATTTTTTCATTTTCTCATATTTTTTATTTTCCCTTATTACTTTTCCCCTACCCTTCCCACTTTCCCTATAAAACTACAAGTTTCACTTGACCCAGCCATTTCCATTCTATATATCTTCCCAAAATAGTTAAACACATCAAATTATAGTGATACATGCATACCCATGTTTATAGCAGCACAATTCATTGTAGCTAAATCTTGTTAGCAGCCTGTATGTCCATCAAGAATAGATAAAGAAAATGTGGTATTTCCATACAATGGAGTACTGTTTTGCCATAAAGAAAGATAAACTTGAGTCATTGCAGGAAAATGTATCTATCCTAAGACCACAATGTTAACGTGAAATAAATCTGATATACAAGCTTAAATATCACATGGTTTCTCCTATATGAGAAAAACAAATTTTAGATAAAGAGTAAGGTAAGAGATAAATAATAAATAGAGACAGATCTTTCTCAAATGGGAAGGGGATCAAGAGATGGAGGGAGAGAGAGGAGAGGAAAAGAGATGAAAAAAGGAGTTAAAATGTGTTATGGACATGTAACAACTTCACACAAGGAATGTAAACCTTTTGAGCTGTGAACATGTACTAATAAAAAAAGTCTTCATTCTTTTTCATCTCTTAAAGAAAAAGGATAAAACAAATGATTATCTCAATAAGTTACCGGGCCGTTACATTCAAATAATGAATATCATCACTGCAAATTATTTATGTTTGTTATTACATTGAAAAATTTATCAGAACAATACATTTGTCCCCCTTTGCCTATTAACATTGTGACTATTTGTGCTTGAAGTTGAGGGTGGGAGAGACATTCCCTTAAGAATATTATTTTTATTTCATTTTTTAACATTTAGTTTTTTTACTAGTGCATGTATGTAGTACATAATGTTTGCATTTCTGTGGGAAGTTGATACATGTACATAACAGACCTTAAGTTTTTTCATCCCCTTTCCTCTTCCTTCCCCTTCCCTTACTGAGGCTTTCCTCATGAGCCTGGGGAGATTCACAACAGTTCAGTTTATCTGTGGACCAGCATGTAGATATAATGTTCACAATAGAGATAAGAGATTAGGAAACTAAAACAAAGAAATGTGGGTCAGATAGAAGAAAAATGGAAGTGAGAGAAAGGACATAGAAGGAGATGTACTCATGAAATAGGGGAAAGAAGGGGAAAAGGAGGAATGAAAAACAGACTCAGAATGAGGGATTGAAAAATGAAATATAGAATAAAGAATATGTAGGACAATGAAGAAACAAGTGAGTTGCATCCACATTGTTAAAAATCAGGTGGTTCTTGGGGAAGGGGATTTAGCTCAGTGGTTCTGCTACCTGCCTGGCAAGCCCAAGGTTCCCAAGTTCAATCCTCGGTACAAGCAAAACAAAACAAAACAAAAATCAGATGGCTCTGAAAGTCAGAAGTATGAGAGCCAAAAATCTAGGTGTTGCTGGTAGGTATTGTTTCTTTCTGGAGACCCTATCAGAAAATCCATTTTCTTGAATTTTCTAGGTTCTGTAGGCAGCTTTCATTTTTTTGGCTAATGGCTCCCTTTCTTATCTTAAAAGCACCTCTCTGATCACTCTCTCAGGTTCAGTGGCATCTCTCTGATCATTCATTTGTAGTCTCTCCTTTCTTGCTCTAGCCTCTCTACCCTTCCCCTTTATCCAGGAAAGCAACTTCAGGGATTTATGTGGCTACACAGAAATCCCCATCTCAAGGTCCATGAAATCACATCTGCCTAGGCTCTTTTGTTGTAAAAGCTGATATATTCACAGGGGCCTGGAATCAAGATGTGTACATCCTGGGGGATCTTCATCATGCCTATCACAGAGATTCTACAGCCCTAGTTTAATCTTCCTCCACTTTCTACAAGTCATAGAATCAGGCAGTACACTATCAGGGTAAGTGCATTTCCAGTCTAGGTAGGCCATATCCAACATGTTTTAGGCTATTTACAATTTGAAATGTAGAAGAAATAGATGTAATTCTCAAAAAAATTAAAATACTTATTTTGGTAAATATAACTGAATATACTTTTTTATTATCATATAAATCTATAACTTGCAAAATTTTTAATGAAATCTCCCACTCTAGTAGCACGGTGCCCAGGAATAGGTAGGAGCCTTTGAGTGGGGTGTTCATTTGCTATGCTTGACAATGGCCAAGGCTCAGCATATCCCTTTATTCCTTGACCTTTCCCAGCTAAAGTGCTATGGATTCACAGTGAATTTAGGTATTTCTGGATGGCAGCTCCTGATGACCTCCACAAGTTGCTTACACATCTTCTCAGATGAAGACTGCCACCTTTTTTTTCCTTTAGCTGAGGCGCATTCTTCAGCCTTCATTCCCTCATTCATGGGTGGTTATGTACTTGAATGGTTGTAACCAGAAACTGGCTCTCTATGGAGAACATTGGCTAGAACCCCCTGGAATTTGATTCTGCCATCTGATTCTGTTTCTGATTCATCCACTGTTGGACCGGCTCCCTGGAAAAGCTGAGACTGGGACTAAAAATTTATGTGAGAAAGGAAAGGAGGCCTGGAGGAAAAGAGCTTAGTGTTGTGAGTTGTCAGTTGCTATTCAAAATAAGCCTGACTTTTGCTTAGAGAGAACACAGGAAGGAAATAATAGTGCCTGAAATTATCCACAGATTAGGCTATCTAGCCTGTTATTTCCGCCAAATGCAAAGTAGCATTTGTTTGTTGAATACAGAGTTCCAAGCATTTTGGTAGTTATTACGGCTATTAGTACTGATATCTTCATGGGTCTCAATGGGTGACAGAGTTTTTTTCTGAGCTAAATCCCCAGCCCAAGATTTTTAAGCAAAGATGTGTGCATCATAGATTCAGTTTTGGAAATTAATTGCAGATAAATTGAACCAAAATTATTTCAAGTAAAAATTTTGAAACTACGTTATTGAAAGATAATGAATGGGAGTGAAAATCCCTTTGACAGTTTTTTTTTTTTTTTTTTTTTTGAGACAGGGTCTTACTTCATTATGTAGCCCAGGCTGATCTCGTAATCACAGTGATTCTCCTGCCTCAGCCTCCCGAGTGCTGGGATTACAGGCATGCACCACCACAGACAGAGTTTTTATGTGCACAAGAAAGCACATTATATATGTCTGTGTTAACATATCCATATTCATGTAAAATCATTTCACATTTCTTAAACACTTGACTTTTCAAGTTCTTTCATGTCAGGTATTTCGTCAGGACTCACAGCAACACAGAAAGTCAGTGCAGATATGAAATCAGAGTCACAGGGAGATTAGCTTTCTCATTATCACCTCACTGGGGCCAGGGTTAGTGAGTGGTTAGATCAGAATGGGTTTCTCAACTTTCAAACCAAGGCTTTTCCTGTTTGGTTACGTAAAAATAATAATTTCAGTAATTTAAGAGTTTGAATAAAGTTTTAATGGCTTCAGAACTGTCAGAACTATAATACTAATTTTCACTTACAATATATATTTAGCAGTAATTGACTATAATTTGGTGATGGAGGAATAAGAAAGAAAAAAAAAAGAAATAGCATTTCATGCAAAATTGTATAAAAATATAACAAGATCTTGAAAATGCAATATTATATAAAGAACTAAGAAAGACTCAGTAAAAACAGCTTTGCTGCTGCACCATTTCAGAAATAGCAATGGTTTCTACCACACGATGACTGGAAGAATCAAACAAGAAAATGCAGACATGACTTCTGAGTTTAGATTTGCCCAAAATGCACAATGCTGAGCATTTTCTGCTCAGTGTAATTAATTCTATTAAAAATGGGATGATATGCCTCTAAATATAAATTTATATTATTGAGTTTAGAATTCTACCCTTTATCTCATATATTTCCTTTCCTTAGAATAGTTAATCTTGGCCAGTTATATAGATTATTCTAGTAAAAAAAAAAAAAAAAGGTCAACACATTGGGGCTGATACAGGCTTAGGACAATTTTCTGGATTATATATAAGATTAAGCCAGGTTGAAGTTTTTGTTTTTAAGCTAACTAAAGCAGACACAAAACCTTTTTCTTGGTTTTACTTGTCCATTTTCAGTAAATGCCAATTTTTAGTCTTCTAAAAATATACTTTAAACATGGGATCTGCCTTTTAAATTTAATCATCTCTTTCTGCCTTTTGAAATATTTCTGTTACATGCTGAATATTGCGAGTTCCATGTGCAAAAATATCTTTCCAAATTCTCTTGTATATTTTTCTGTTATTTGCAGCATAAGCAAATACTGCATTTAGTTAAATGGATGAAAAGTGTTTTTTGTTTGGAAATACTACTTTAGTCTGAGACAAAAGTCTAGCTCACATGAAGGGTAGTTTCATAAAGACTCTCCCATGCCATGGTCTAACCTCACTGAAAGACCATAAAATGAGCCTTTATTCAGCAAAATTGAATGTGTTTCATTAGGAAGTTTTACTCAAAGAATAAGTCTGCATTCTGAGAAAATTACATAACAATAATTTACTCCTAACCTAAAGCAAAACACAAATTTCAAAAAGTTTCCAGCATTTCACGACCTTCTCCTCCTCATGTCCACCTAGAGAAATAACTGAATAGAGAAGAAGTACTGTGGACCCTCAGGAGACTAGGAATCAAGAATCTGTGCAATAACTTCGAGGTCCTTGGATTAGCTGTGTTTTCTCATTTGCATTTGTAGGCTGAAGAACAACTGGAAAGTCCACATCTAAAAATAAACAAAGAGAAACAGTAAACCCTCCTTTTACTAACTTACATTTCCTTTACTGGGGTAAATTTTTGTTGAAATGATAATTAACAAATCAATTCAATTCCTAAGACCTTAAAATACCCACCCTCTAAAGGACTTCAAAAGGGGGAGAGATAGTATATTCTTCATTCAAATTCTGTCTGTTACAGAATTATAAAGCTGAAGCTTTAAACCCTGCTTTCACCAGTGCCAGTGGTGATGATTGTGGTGTCTGAGTCACTTACCTCATAGCTGAGACACAATACCTGATACCTGCAACTAAAAGGAGAGGTTTATTTTGGCTCATGAGTTGGCTGGCTCCAAGGCCGGAAGCATTGGTGGAGGAAAGCTGCTCACATCATAGCAGCCAGAAAGAAAGGGGATGAGAGAGAGAGAGAGAGAGAGAGAGAGAGAGAGAGAGAGATCCTTGCAGTTGATGTACACAGATATCTGCTGCCTCTTCTGACCAGACCCCACCTGCTAACAGTAAGTCAGGTATAACAAATGCTTCTGTAATTCAATCACCTTCCAAAGCCTTGCTTTTGAGTGCATGTGGCTTTGGGGTGGGGGGCATCTACATATAAATCATAACACATAGGGATGAAATAGGGCCACCATATATAGTTATGCAGACTGGACACTGTAGAACTCCAGGAATCACTTTCATTAAGAACACACACACACATACACACACACACACACACACACACACACACACTCACACACATTTGAAAGCTATCTCTTAGAATTTCATAGTGTATAATTACAAACATGGTCCACCTTGGGACAGGAGTCAAGACCCAGGGCTTACTTAGGTGGAGAGTCTCACAGGAAGCTCTTCACATAAAGCTAGTGATCTCAAGCAGTTATGTTCTCTCTAAGCCACTGTACTCTTAAATTTTCAAGGAGATTTGTTAGTCTTGAATTTTGGTGCTGAGTTAAAGGAGCTGTCCTAAAAAAATGTTTAGTGGCAAGTCAATGAGCACACCAATTGGCAAAGTTTTCAATATCCATGTGTTCTAAGAAATCCTAAAACGATAATTTAGCTTAAAGTAATACATGGAAGATGTGCTTCTAGGCACCTAGCAGAAATGAATGACCTCACATGGACCTAGTTCAAAATGAGAGAGATTCACAGAAAAACAGAGATATATGAGAGAGTGATTAAAACATCTGAAATAAAAAACCTTGATGAATGAGTTTAAAAGCTGGAGAGTCAACTAATGAAGTAGAATACATTTCTAAAGAGATTATCCAGAATGTAATAATGCAGAGCCAAAAAAATAACATATGCAGAGGATAAAATAAATGAATAGAGTGATAAGATCTAACCTGTGTCTAATATGACTTTCAGAAAGAAATAAAAAAAGAGAGGCAGTATTTGAGGAACTGATGGCTGAGAATTTTGTAAAACTGAAAAGAAACCAATCTACAGGTCCAAGAATCAACCATGATAAATTAAAGAGAAATCCATATTTGAAACACCTTGATGACAACAAAGACTAATAAAGACAGTGGTTTTGAAATCAGTCTACTCAATAGCAAATATGGAAGTCAAAAGACCATGTAATTTTATTCTAATTTGCTGAAAGGAGATAACTATCCATCTAAATTTGTTTACAAACTCATAGTTCCTTTTTAAAAAGCACATATAAAGATATCTCCAGGAAATAAAAACTGAAAATTTGTCACCAGAATATTTCATTTTAAAAGATGTAACTTGAGCAGCAAAAGAATGATGAACAAAAAAAAACTATAAATATGTGAGTAGAAACTAATTATTGACTATACAAAGCAACAATAGTAATTTGGGAAATTTAAATTGAGGTAAAACTAGAATACAAAATAGTATATATCAGTATTAAATTAATAGAAAAATCTGTTTTAGGAGGAAGGTAAAATAATGAATTTTAAACTTTGATAACTGAAGTATGCTTTTAATTTTCTAAAGTAATCCTAACAGGATAAAACAAAGAATAAAGTTTCTAAACCAGAGAAGGGGAAAAAAATGGAATAAGAAAAATATACTCCATCAAGCTGAAAGAAAGGAGAACCATAGAAAAATGTCAATTTGCAGTGACAATAATAATAAAAAAAATATTAACAAGAAGCATGTGCTCAGCACTGTTAACCATATTTTATGTTCATTAATTCACTGTACTGGTGAGCTTTCCCATTGCCAGGAACAAATACCTATCATTCACAACTTAAAGGAGAGATTTACATTAGCTCATGGTTTCAGAGGGTTTGGTCCATGGTCACCTGGCTCCAAAGCAGAATATCATGGTGGAATGGCTTGGTGGAGCAAAGCTGGTTGCTTTAGGAATCAGAGCCCAGGGAAGGATAGCCAGGACAGATACACCCCCCACCAAAGGCATGACCTTAATGACCCTCCCCCCTCTGGACTCCTAATAGCACAGTCAGCTATGAACATCACTGGATCCTTTCACTGATGAGTATAGCATCCCCATGATCCAGTCACCTCTCCAGGAGTCTTTCAATCCAGTCAATTTGACAGTTAAGCTCCATTGTACTCATGTAATAGTAATAGCACTATGAGGTATGGTGTCTATTATACCCATTTTACAGATGAGGAAACTTGTGAGGAGCACTGACTGTTGTCTCACTAGCCTGAAGTTTCACTGGTAGTAAGTAGTAGAGCTGGTATTCATTATCTGGGCAATATTTCTCAGAGCCTGTTCTTTCGAAGACTAATGCTGTTTCTCACAAAAAGAAAGTTAGAAAAATCAAAATCTGTCATGTGCTGTACTTAATGCTCCATTTAAAATTTTATCAGCTATATTCTATTTACCAAAGACATGTTTAAAAAAAACGTGAAGATACAGATGTAAGTAAAAGGATGGAAACATATTTACCACATACTCACAAAAAGAAAGCTGATATAATCTCATTTTAACAAAACAATATATAAGACCAAAGCATTGCTAGAGCTAGAGAGTGACTGCATAATAATAAATGCTTGATTAACTAAGTAGGTATAAATATTCTCAACATAGATACTCTAATAACATAACCTTGAAATATTTGAGGTGAAAATTGATGGAATTTTAAATGGAAAAATCTATCATCACAGTAGAAAATTTAAATGATTCTTTCAGTAAGTGACTGATGAAGCAAGCAAAAAAATTTTTTTAAGGGTATGAAGAATTTGAAAAGTATATGTTATGGATTGAATTGTGTCTCTAAACTGAATTTATCTGTTCTAACTGCCATTATCTCAGAAAGTGACCATATTTGAATAATAAACAGTCTTTAAAGAGGTAAATTTGTTAAAATGAAGTTTTTAGGGGCAGGCTCTAATTCAACAGGACTGGTATTCCTATAAGCAGAGGATATTTGCATTTAAAATAAAGCACCCTGTTAAGACAGATGAAGGTTACCACAAGAGAAGGAGAGGTCTTGGAAGAAATGAACCCTGTTACTTTCCTTGATCTCTGACCTTCAGCATCCAGAACTGTGAGAGAATAAATTTATGCTGTTTAAACCACTCAATCTCCAGTACTTTGCTGTGGCTGCCCTAGAAAATGACTACATACAATAAATTAGCTTTATTTAATAGGTGTAGTATGTGGAACAATGAACTTAACAAATGCAGAATGTATTGTCTGGAAGCAATATAGAACATTTATACATATTACTAAATTCTAGACTGTAAAGCAAATCTCAACACTTGTTTGTGAAAAATGTTCCACATTTTGAAGTATTCACATGGCATTGTCAACATTCTCTATCACAGTAACATTAATCTAAATAAAAACAAAAAAGAATCTAGAAAACAGCCACAGTCTTTAAAAACAAACACACAGAGGCTTAACCTATAGATTTAAAAAAACACAATGGAAATCAGAGAATATTTAGAATGCAGATGATGGAACAACATAAGAATTCTGTGTGTGTGTGTGTGTGTGTTTCTGTGTGCATGTGAAGCTGCAGTGATTCTTATAAAAATTTATAGCCTTACGTACTTAAGAAAAGAACTTGAAAATTAAGAAGTCTAGGCACATCTCAGTTCAATGATTTTTTTGCATGTATAGTCTCTGCACAACTTCTGCTCCATTCAAATGTTTGGTCAAACTTTTCAGGGACACAGGCTGATATAACTCCACCTACTTTGCTTCACTTGTATCAAGATTCATCCCTCTGAAGATTCTCCATCTGTATAATGCCCTACTTCTTAACACCACATCGTTTAAGTCTCTTAGGCCTTCCCTGGAGAAGTTGTGCTCACCCGCATCCAGGTCAAGCCCCCTAGTGCTCACCTTCACAACACCTGTGGTACTTCGTTTGTAGGTTTATTCTACCTATAAATGAACTGGCTCCTTGAATATTATGAATTTAATAGTTGTCTCCAATTGTACTCTGCTAGATTGCAAGATACCAGGAATCAAGTCATTTCTGTAGCACCTAACATATTGCCAGGCAAAAATTAAGTGCCCAATAAATACTTGCTTTTGAAAGTCTATCTCAATAAACCTCTCTGGTAAAATCACACTTTAACCCTGACAGTCAAAAAATCAAGGAGACTCGAGTGCACTTTAGGTTGCTTTGTTAGGGACCATTCCAAGGTGACTCTCCTGCCCTGGCCCTGGTGCCTTGATACTTGCTTGACTCTTGCATACAAAGAAAACACGTTTCTGAAGTAGTTGCAAGAATTATTTTCCATGTATTATTTTTAATTAATAAATTAGGTACTAGGGTCTGAACTCAGGACCTTGTGTTTGAAAGGGAGGTGTGGCACCACTGAGTTACATCCTGGTGCTATCCATGGAATATTTTTAGAAATTCATTCCTCTTGACTGAGGGGAGAGGGTAGGAAGAAGGTTGAATAGGGGCTGGCAAAAAGAGGAAGGATGAATTTGATTTCTTCCTTGGTGCCCTTTTCCTGGGCAGTCAGATGTGATGAATGCTGAACAGCAAGTAAAATAAATGTCTCAATATCTTGGCCAAGAGCAAGAACCATATGGCTTCTACTGCTTAGTGGTTGTGAATTTATTTGGGTTTTATCCAGGTAAGTGGCAAGAACAGTTAAGGAATCAACAGATTTTTCTGGGCACTGAATCATATAATTTTAAATCCAAGGTCAGTACTATAAAATCTCCTCTCCTTTAGATGCTTTATTCCCCATTGTGAGTCTACAAGATTTTTAGGGTTCAGCTGGGAATTTTGGTTCGATTTTATTACATTGATTTCATCTTAGATGAAAGAAAATGAACTTAGCCCTTACATTTTTTGTTTGCTTTGCCAGAGAAATGAATTTTGATACAAGTGAAGTACTTGGAAGTCTTCTCCTAAATCTTTGTGGATAAGATGGTGAATGGTGCTCTAGATGCCAACCAAAGCAGGTGGAGCCTTAGGCTGTGCTGAATAGTTTTGTCAAAGAATTGAATGAAACAGGATTTGTGCAGTGACTATGTTTGCGAAGAACCCCATCATTTCAGAGATAACTGAAATGGTTCAAATTTAGGCTATTGCTTTTGTACTCTATTACACTGTTATAAATATATACCTATAGAAGTTTCTATCCCATGATGGTCTGTAATGTCATCTAAAGAGTGGAACGCTGATGTCATTGTGATCTTCAGCTGACATCATCTTATAGGGTACAAATGAGCTTATTTTAAATAAACTACTCAAGTCTCAGCTTCTAATTTTAGAACCTGTGAAAGTCAGGGAATTAACCTGGTACATATTTTAAGTTAGTTGTCTGGTACTCTTACACTACCTTTTACTATATTTATCAGATTTAATTTTTCCAAGGGCAAAACAACAACAATGAGAACAAGAGAGAGGAGTGTCATTTCTCTATTCCCAGAAGACACTATCTCCAAGTTGATCTTGATAGATTCATAAGAGTAATAGAATTTTTCTAGAATCTCATTAGAAATATGTTTTTATTTTGAGGAAGAAATGGAAATCCACTAACAAGTTCTGTAGTTGCCACTGAATATTGAAAATACCCATTGTTTGAACTTTTCATACTTTATTTCTTGACAGTAGAAGCTGGTTTACACTCTCCAGCGTAGCTAAAAAAAACAAAATAACCCCAAAAATCTTTTCTCTCTGCTGCCAGTCTCTACCCTACAACACCACTCCTGAACAGAGACTCATTCATGTTACACCATCAAAAAATCTTAGACTTCAGCAAAGGTCAAAAAATAGAGTATAACTGAAATAAGCCCATAATAAATGTATGCAACAAAAGATACTTAGAAGTAAAAATAGGCTTGTTAAATTATCTCAAGGAAAATGCAAAACATTTCTAATTTTTTTATAAGTCAGTGGGTAAAAAAGATTTGATGTTCCAAATTTGGATTTTCATAAATTAAGAACAATAATGCTCTATGTGTCTTAAAAGTGAAATTTGAGGTGGTTAGTCACTAAATTCAAATCAGACGTGTTGTTTTCTATTCAACCCTTGTTCTTTCCTCTTCTTAGTCTTATAAAGTATAAGACAGCAAAGTATTAATCAGGTATTATTTCTATTCAGGAGAGAGGATTACCTCATGTTAGTTTTATTATATCTTATATGTTAGCACTTCTTGATAAAAGACAATAATAGCTGAATAAATGCTATACTTTATTAAAATTGATATTCATTTATGAAAAATGAGCTTCCAGCTATTATCTTCCATATACTGATTAAATCTCTCAGCACAGTATAAGCTGAAGTTCAGCTTTTAGGTGGACAATTAATATAAATCCCTGGTTCTGCTTACTCGTCCATATTCCTCCCAGCCTCATCTTTGTTAGCTTCCCTTTTTCTATTTCTAGAGAAATATTGTTAGTACTGTATAGATAATTTATAAAAACCCAGTGAAAATAAAAATATACTATAATTAATTATAATTAAGAATTTTAAAAGCTGGGCTCAGTGGCACACATGTGTAATTCTAACTACATCGGAGGCAGGGACAGGAATTTGAGAATAAATTGGGGCATCTTAGCAAGACCCTGTCTCAAAATAAAAGGAATTTAACACAGTGACAACAGAACAGAAAACCAAATGCTGGAAGTCTTTGCCAGTGTGTTAAGGCAGGAAAAAGAAATGAAAAGTACTCAATGGACTCATTGGGTCCTTTCCAATTACATAAAACCCTAGGATTTTGTGATTAGATATAACATAAAAATTAAATATGCCCCAAGTGAGAAAATTTTGCTATTTTAAGTTTACTTTTTGTAAAATAAAATTATCAAAGCCACAATATCAATTGCCTTTTAATTTTCCCATTTTTAGTGCCTTTACATTTTCTTTTTGCATCCTCTTGATGTATGATGCTTATTATTATCATAAATAATTTGATATCCAAGTGGCTAACACCCTCTTTTCAAGTGTATTTTCTTAAATAACTTTAAGTGGGTCCCATATGCTCAACAGTCCAGAAAGTATAGTCTTCAGATGAAGTCTGCTTTTCATCCTTATTGGTCTCAATTGAATTAAGTTTACCTGTTAACTACATCAAACCTCTGAATTAGTAGAGCACAAATATGAAGCTAATTAATGCAACTAGCTATAAATGAGGCAAATATTCTAATAATGAAATGGGTTTACTATATAATTGATGAAATTTAAGCTTCAGAGGTCCTCTTTGCACAGACCCTTCCAACTGCCCACTTTCATAGAGTGGGAGAAAAATATATTTTGATCACTCAATCAGGGAAAACATTGTCTCTTTCCACACTGACTTTGTTCTTCACAAATGATGACAGAAGGCTTTGGGGGGATCTAGTTAAGGGAAAATAGAGGTGAGAATAAGTTTTGTTCGAATTTTAGTGTTTTTGTGGTTTATAGCAACTCTGTGTACTGTATACTTAGCCATGTGGATGTAGGAATGACTTCAGAAATACTCCCACACATAAAAAGAAAACCAAAAAAACCATTCCCACAATTCACTATAGCAATTCACTTACTAAAGGAACATGAAGATCCAGGCCAGAGGTTATGTCATGTAATATGCATATATTTAATGGGTCTGACCAAGAGTGTTGGGTATTATAGAGGCAGAAAGGTTTGAAATAGTCAAAGTCAAAAGTAGCCTATGGAAATTCTTTGATAGCTTACTTCTTGTGTATAAAATAAATTAGGTAGTTTTCCAAAATTTCACAACAATCCCCAAAATTTAGACTTTATCAATAATGACTTGAAAGAAACCTTTCTAATTCATCAATAATAGAAAACAAATTTGAATCAAATAATTACAAGAAAGGCAGAATTATTTTTATATTTTCCTATAGAAAATTCTATTTCATTCTTGTCTTATTCCTGATTTTAACATGAAGGTTTTCAGTTTTGGGCCATTTAATATGATGTTGGCTGTTGGTTTTTCATAGATAGCCTTTATTAAGTTGAGACATAGACCTACTCCAATTTTTTGCAGAGTTTTGTTTTGTTTTGTTTTTTTGGTACCAGGGATTGAACTCGGGTCCTTGCGCTTGCAAGGCAGGCCACCGAACCACTGAGCTAAATCCCTGGCCCTTTGCAGAGTTTTTATCATGAATGGGTGTTGAATTTTGTCAACTGCTTTTTCTGCATCTATTAAGAGGATCATGTGGTTCTTGTCCTTGACTTTGTTAATATAGTGTATTATATTTATTGATTTACGTATGTTGAACCATCCTTGCATCCCTGGAATAAATCCAACTTGGTCAGGATGCATGATCTTCTTGATGATCACCTGTATTCTGTTTGCTAGTATCTTATTGAGGATTTTTGCATCTATATTCATTAAGGAGATTGGCCTGTAGTTCTCCTTTTTAGATACATCTTTCCCAGGTTTGGGAATGAAAGTGATATTTGCTTCCAGGAATGAATTTGGAAGTATTGCTTCCCCTTCAATTTAACTGAAAAGTCTGAAGAGTAATGGTAGTAGATCTTCTCTAAATGTCTTGTAAAATTCAGCAGTGAATCCATCAGGACCATTATCTAAAATATATAAAGAACTCAAAACAACCAGCCCCCCCCAAATATAAAGACCCAGTTCTAAAATGGGCATCTGAAATGAACAGACATTTCTCAGACAAAGAAATAAAAGCAGCAAGTAAATACATGAAACAATATTCCACATCACTGGTCATTTGAGAGATGCAGAGGAAAACAACACTGAGATTTCACCTTACCCCACAAATAATGGCTGCTATCAAGAAATCACACAATAACAAATGTTGGTGGGGCTGTGGGGAGAAAGGAACCCTTCTCCATTATTGCTGAGCATGCAGACTGGTGCAACCAGTATAGAAGTCAATATGGAGATACCTCAAAGAACTAGGATTAGAGGTTCCATTTGACTCAGCCATCCCTCTGCTGAGTATCTTTCCAAAATAAATCATACCACTGTGATATATGTGCACCCATGTTTATAGCGGCACAGTTTGTAATAGCTAAAACTTGGAAACAGCCCATTTGCCCATCAGTTGGAAACTAGATAAAGAAGATGTGGTTTTTGTATAAAATGGAATACTACTCAGGTATAAAGAATGAGAAAGTAGATTCATTCATAGGTAAATGGGTACATTTTGAGAATATACTCCTAAGTGAAATACATAAGCCACACATATGCAAATACCAAATAGTTTCTCTGGTGTGAAAAACTAAAATAGTACTCAAGATCCTAATGGGACAATTAGCAATGTGAAATAGGAAGAAAAGGACCAAAGATGTAGGGACAGTGAGAAGGATAGGGAAAGGGGAATAAGGGAAAAGGAAAAAAATATGAGAAAATGTAAAAATGGAATTAAAGTGTTTGAAGGTGGGGAGGGGAGGAGGGGGTGAAGGGAGGTTGGGGACAAGGGGAAAAATGAGAACCAAGACCTGGCATGTAAAGGTACAAGATCCCAGTAATGAATGTAACTGTACTGTCTACCTAGAATGCACCAATAAATTCAATTTAAAATTAGAAAAAAAAGAGAAAATTCTATTTCACAATTATTGTTATGTGAAGAGGTGATCAAAGACTATGCAGCCATAGAGAAAAGTATTTACACAGATATGCTAAGCAGCTAATTATTGCTGTTTTCTAGATTTTGTGACATGTATGGCATTTGTCAGTTTTTAAGCATTGCAATTTGTTGTGGTAATTTTCTCATTTTAAATAAATATTCACTTTTGGATTGTATTTTGTGCTTTTTTTTCTGAAGAAAGGGCTGCTCAAATTGAATTTCAGATCCCACAACATCTGAATCATCCTTGAATAGGAACTTTTAAACATTTAGAAGTAAAATGGAGTTTTTTAAGGAATCTTCAATAACATATTCAGATGGAATTTCAGAATCCCACCTTTGTAGCAAATTGGCAGCTTTGGGTATTAGAATGGAAAACACTTAAAGGGATACAAATCCATCATCAATCACCCAGCAGGCAGGAATCCTAGGAGCATTCTGGCACCTAGACTGGACTTCTGTTCCAGAAAAGAAATCTTCCACAAAGAAGGTCTACCAAAATGACCTGGTGGAGCTTTTATTCCATTTAATGAGGAAGGACTTTGAGGCTTTTCAGAGAAGTCTGATCCACTGGATTTGGGATAACTAAGTTCATGTCACTTAGTTTGGGTTTTTCCACTGCAAGGAAAAAGTTAAGACAAGGTTAACAGTGGATGACAATGAGTGATAATTCTTCTATCTCACTGTCCCTTCTGTCCTCAGTAACTGAGTACTTGGCTGGAGTGATGGAAGTTAGGGGGAGATCTTACGGCCATTGTAGCCAGTGACCCTTGACATGATTTTATAACCATTTGTCCCCTTTACAAGAGGGGTCGATCTACTGGCATGATAATTTGTAAGTTGTGGTCTATTCACCAGCCATTCCCTAAAGAAAAGTTTCAAAGCAAATATTGCTGCTTAATCCACTTATTAGTAATCCCACTTGCTTGATCTTTTGCATTTCTTCATTAAAAGATTAATTTGCCCTTTTATATCCCAAATAAAGCAGAAGAAAATTGTTGTACAAGTTGTATTTTACCATGAGCACAAAATTTGTTTCCAAGAGAAATAATAAAAAAATGGTCAGAACACCTCCTCTGGTTGCCACCCCATAGTGAGAGGTCACAGATTTCAAGAAAACTCCTTTTGTCTTCTCCAAGGTCCCAATTCTGAAGGAGTTTAGGTCTTGGTTACCATTCACCACCTGACTGAATACTCCTTTCTTTGATGTGGAGTGCAGATGGGTAATATTGGGTATTACTGACCATCGTATTTGTTAGGAAATTAAAGCCAATGTAAGCTTTTGAATAGTTTCTGGTACTTGATATCCTGGTTCTTATTTCATTGTGACCAAAGAATCAGCCTATGGTACATTCCAGAGAAGTTCAACAACCTGATTCCAGTAGTTTTGACAGAATTATCAAGAAATTGCTTTTAGTTTGCTGTTTTTTAATTTTAGTGATAAAGTCTGTAATTAAGAACAATGATACATTCCACAGGAAAAAATAACAATAGGATTGTGGCCACAGGACAAAGTAGGACAATGGTAGGTTTGACCTCAAACTGCTTAAACAAAAACATTTCTCAAAGAACATAAACTGTCACCGGTGTTGCGAATTCTCCAAGATCTTATCTTTCTTTCCATTTTTTTCTTTTTCATTTCTGGGTAGTATCATGCATGCACATACACATAAGGAGGTGGCTTAGCAAAGCAAATAGTCCCATTCTTGATGCTGCTTTGAGGTTAGCCTCAAATATATTTAGAAATAAGCTATATTTCAAGGGAAGAAGGATCACTCTATCTCACTCCTGCCCCAAAATCATTATCAAGTAATGCAAAGAAGAAAGTCAAGGGTTGATGGCTTTTTTTGATGATCATTTCCTATTTCAATTGAGATCCTAAAGGGAAAGGCTAAAATGTTTTTCCTGGGAGACATTCTTACCTCACGTCTCCCTCCCTGAACACACCCAAACCTCCATGAAGGCACAGCCCATCTCCTGTAATGAGACTGAATTTTACTTCTTTCACATCAGCATATTATGTGATTTCTTTCTAATAGTGTCAGTGTCAGCTTTCTCTTCCCTTCATCATCTCCAAAACACCTATCAATGCTGATAGTCGGTGAGATTCCCCCATTTGGTGGTTGGATTTCTCTCCACTTTGGCAGAATGTGATCCTCAGTTAAGTCTATGAATGGATACCCATTACCTCTGCTGTCATCTTTTTCCAGGTCAGTATTGATCTGCTCCTCAAGGTCTTCTGGTGATACATAGACATCTTCTGGCATTGATGATTTGGGCTGGCAGTGGCCACAACAACAGTTGCAGCAGCAACATAGGCAGCAACAAAAATAGCAGCCAGTCAAAAGGCCAATGATGATGAATAGAGTCTAGAAGAAACAAGGGCAAAGCAAATGGGGGTGAGGGGTTATGGAGGTTTGGGCAATCCCAGAACCCAAGTGTGTAACCATGCATCCCCAAGTCCTGAAGATATCAGAGTTCTTTACAGATATACATACTGAATATCTACCTTCATTATTACCCCTGTAAGAACTATCCTACAGTTTCTAGAATATCAATTTCTTCATAAAGTTGTTCCCAATAGGAAATATGACTTGTAGCTACATTAATGAAATATATAGTATTTTCTTCTTTATTTTTAAGGTATTGCAATCTTTTTTAAGAGCAGAGAAAAACAAAACAAAAACCAAACCAAGTAATGAGCAAGACTTTCACAAGTCAAATAAGAAGATCACTCTACCTTGGTCACTGAAACTGAATTACTGTCACCAAAGAAAAGCTAAATGGTACCCCTTCTGCCACCCCCACATTCCTGTTAGTCACCCTGTCCTCTAGTCTCTCCTTGAGACTTCTTGTATCCTCCCATAATCTCTATCATGGGGCTTTCTTGTTTCTGCCAATTTAGCCCATTTTTTTGTTTGTTTGTTTCTTTGGTTTTGGTGCTGGGGATTGAACTTGGGTCCTTGCTCTTGCAAGGCAGGCCACCGAACCACTGAGCTAAATCTCCAACCCATGAAGCACATTTTGTGAATTGAATAAAACATACTGAATTATATGACACATATTCAATTGTGAATTATTTAAGACATTACTTAAAATGGAACATGGATTATACATTTTATCTAATTAACGAGCAGGGAGATAAAAGATAAAGATTACCTGTGTGCAACACAAACACATACTTTGTCAGTAATTTAAGCAGAAATCTTTAATGTTTGATGAATTTCACTTGCTTCCTTCTTTCTGACCATTCTGTGAATATTACCTAGTCTTTACCCTCAAGAATTTCTACTCTTCTTTATGCACCTTTGCCTTTTAAATTTTACTATGCAATTCCTATATTCTCTTCTCTGAAAAATCCCAATTTCACTCATGCACTATTGAGTGTGTGGGCGTGAGTGAGAAAGGGAGGGAGAAAAAGACAGAGGAGGTGGGGAGGATGGAGATTGAAACCAGGGCTGTCACACTAATTTGCTTCTCCAGCCCTTAAAAAAATTTTTGTTGTTGTTTTAATTTGAAACAGAGTCTCATTAAGTGACTAAATTGTCCCAGGCTGAGCTCAAATTTGGGATACTCTCAGCCCCCAAAAGGCTGGAATTATAGGCATGTACCACCACACCTGGCTCCACACTGTTTTGTACTTTAATCCTTCCGAATTGCTTGCCTTTTGTGTGAAATGACCTTGCTTCATCCCTTGCAGTGCTTAGCACTCTACAAGATACAAATAGGTATCTGGTACTTTAAAAACTATATATGGGCAGATTATATATATGAGTATCTGATGGATGAATGTTAGGCCATTCTGATGGGCTCCATATATTGTGCTTTGGCACAAGTAAAGAGGGAAAGTATATATTTTTTAGTTTTATTTTCAAAGAATCACATCAGGAACAGTTTGTATATCTCTTCACTACTGGGTAGATGCTTCTTGTGTATCGGATTGTAGATCAATCTCATCAACTTCCTGGGCAAAGAAGTCTATTTTTATTATCATGTAGACAGATCATAATGTTCATGCATATGTGCGTGCATAATTAATTATCTAGAACTGTAGATGTTCCTTCCCATGAAAAAATGTCATGCCTGCAGATTACGTTCCCACAAAAGCCCCAAAGTCCATACATATTGTTATATGAATGCTAATCATCATACACGATGCTGTCAGTGTGTATACTTTCATCCCAAGTTTCAGATCCACTTAGCAATATTTGACTTCTTAAATGTTCCACAAAGCAAGATTTCTGTGGGATTCTCAGATATATTCCTAAAGAATTCTGAGATAGAGTTTGCAGGAGCCAAATGAGACTTTAATTTGCCATTTTTGTTTCATGGTTATGTACCACAACGTAGTCTCTCTCTTTCTTCATATACAAAACTCTTTGACTTAGCAAGATTTAATGAAAGTAAACAGTAGTTAGAAACGAGCACAAAACCTTCCATTTTGGAGATTTGTTTTTTTTAAATTATTGCATCTCACCACTCATGTGAATGTTAACAGTCTGCAAAATATGCTAATCAACAATATGCCTTTAAGTAAAGACTTTCATCATAACATTAATTTCATAAACAAATATGACTAAACGTACATAATATTAGGTATCCCTGGCAAACTAAACAAAATTGACTGTATAAAAGTGAATTCTGATAACCTTAAGTCCTTACAAATTTTGCCTTTTTCTTGCGCAGAGATCCATTTTCTCTTCCTCCCGTTGTCTTCCCAGCTCCATCTTCCACTACTTTTGTCTCACCTTTCCCTTCACATTTCCTTCTCCACTACCTCACAGCAGGTTCCACATGAGCCATAACATAATCACCCCCAAGATCTGTGTTTGCTGATGTCGTCTATGCTATAGATAGTAAAGTACATGGCTAATTTTGTTCTATAATGATGTATTAAACATTTGTCACACTAATTAATTATTTTTGGTTTTCAGCAATGAGTCAGCTCTTAATTAGTCACAACAGAGGAAGGGAGGCCAGTCAGAATTAACCTGAAGCTCCAAATTCAAATATAATTAATGTCTAGGAGGATCTTAAGTCAAGCTGGATTTTATAATTAATTGATGAGCTAAAGCAAAAATGATCCCCAAATAACAAATCTCAATGGAACTAATGTCTCTTTTTATTTAAAAGAGATTAAAGGTACTAAGATTAGTATGTCTTTGAAATAGGAGCTTAAAAAGTGAATAACACCATGATGTTCTAGGAGACTGGTTTTGAAGAAAAAACAGTGTGATTCACCTTTGCCCACCAGCTTGACAGCATGAAGTAGGTATTGACATTTTCCTCTCCAAATTGCTCGGCCACGTAGAGTCCCAGTGATCCGTACTTATCGTATATGTTTCTCTTTGATGTGTCAGTCAGTATGCTATGGGCATTGTTGATATCTTTAAACTTTTCTGCAGCAGCTGGATCACCTGGATTCTTGTCTGGATGGTGTTTCAGGGCCAGTTTTCTTTTAAAATAGAAAAGGGTGAGGAAAAGGGTTATCTGACAAAGATTACAATGAGATCTTAGAAAAGCAGAGTTCATTCTTTGTACAAACACCATGAAATGATGTTTCAACTGAGTGGTTATTTAACTAAGAAGAGTAAGTGTTCATTAAATGGTGTCCCTTGTTTCTAATGTACAGGAGAAACTGTGTTATTTCTCCCCTCATGTTTTCAGAGGAATTCTCACAGTATAATTGTCGAGACTGAAACATTTTTGTTTGACAAATATGTGAAGTTTATCTTTACCTGGAAGCTGGTCAGTAGCCCATCCAACATGCGGAGAACTTTAAGAGCTCTAGCAACAGGTTTACTTTGCATTCAAATTCCATGTAGAACTGGAAGACTTTTCCAGAATTGTATAACTTTATGTCACATTTTAAAAGTTAATTCAAGTATAAAATAAAAACATCGAATTTTTATTTCCTTTTATCACGACCCTTTCACAAATCTCCTACAAATCCTAACTCTCCTTTGTGCATCTGAACAAATACTGTGACTACTCTTGTTTTCAAATATGAGTATTTGTAAATGGGGAAGGGAGGAGGGGGTGAAGGGAGGGCAGGGACAAGGGGAAAAAATGAGAACCAAGACCTGTCATGTAAAGGTACAAGATCCCAATGATGAATGTAACTGTACTGTATACCTAAAATGTACCAATAAACTCAATGAGAGAAAAAAGCAAATATAAGGACTATGATAAAAATACAGTGAATGATTAAAGTTCATTACAATAAAAGATAAATTATAATTAATTTCCCTCATAAAACTCTCCCTTCCTTTGAACATACTTATCCCATTATTTTTGCCACTTTCTGAAGGAGTTCTGAAAACACTCTTACAGGTCTTTAGTTGCACCGTCTTAGCTTGATGTCTTGAATTGATTCAAAATGTTTACATTTTGTGGTCAACGGTTTTTGTAAGTGTGCATTTCCACTGGATGGCACTCAGAAGGAGCATTAAACCATATTTTCTGATCACATCTTACAAAGATACTCATGAAAGAGGACTTCCAGAATTGCTTCAGAAAGTGGCAATAGAAACAGCATGCTTCAGAAATAGCATGTTCAAAGTGAGGGGAAGTATTTTGAAGGGGATTATTGACAGTTTATCTTTTACTGTAAAACATTAAAAATTTAAAAAATATTTACCAAATATTTTGATCACATTGTGTATGTTTGACCTTTTTGCAAATAGTAGGTCTTTTCACTTCAAATAATCTGCATACATTTACTTATCATTCAGTTTCTTCTCTATCAACCAAAAATAGATCCTGAGGGTATGGTACATGCTCTGCATTTGGAGGAAGGGAAAATTAAGTATGTCCTTTGCTCTTCAAGCATACTCAGGCGTAAAAGGAACCTATAAAATTGATGTAAGAAGTCAGATGGACTCCTGGATGGTGGCCATTTTTCTTGCTTTCCCATAAAGACAATTTAAATAATGTTTAATGCCATGTTCAAAATTGAAGCTTGCTATTTTTTCCACTAAAAAGTCTATTTTATTACTCCCAACTGGAAATCTCACATGGCTACTTACTCCCCTGTGCCCATCCTGGCAATATGAAGGTGTCATAACCTTCTGTTTGTTGTTTTATTCTAGACAGAATATTTTAATTATCAGAGTTATGAAATTCCAGACATAGAGCACTAAAGTATAGTATATCTTAAAAACTAATCTATATGGTAAACTGAGCAAATTACATGTATTTGGAGTTGGAGTATTGCTAGTTAATAATCAAGTGAGCAAATAGCTCAGTGTCTGCATGCTTTAAAAGTACCAAAATATTTAAAGGTATAAATCACAGTATATAAAGCATTCTAGCTCTGAACTCAGAATAAATAAAAAGCATAAAACAATAATAGGGGAATGAGTATGATCAAAATATGTTATATCCATGTGTGAAAATATCACATTGAAATTTAATATTTTATAAAGTTAATATGCACTAATAAAATACATTTAAAAAGAGCCATATTTGGTTAGCTTCAGAACTCTTTGGAGGAAAAAAAATGATGGTGCATTTAAATTTGTTTAACTGAAATATTTTTCATCTTTTGCTTTAAGAGGTGTTTTGAATCTCTCTGAATTTTTATGGATGAAGCCACTGGCATCATGATTTTATACACAAAACTTATGACGAAATCTTTTACTAACAGAAAGAAATGCCTATTTTGTCATTTTTAAATGTTTACAATGTTCACTAAATGCTGTCACTAATAAGTATGTTGCAAAATGAATTCATTAATTCTCATAACAACCACATAGGTATTATACTCATTCCATTTTACAGATGAGGATATTTAGGCACCAAGAGATTGTCTTGCCCAATGTCATGTAGCTAATAATTAAATTAAATTAGAGCCACACCTTAGACACAGGCAGGCTGACTGACCACATGCTCTTAACCATTGCTATGCTGCCTCTTATATTTATATTTTTAAATTTAAAAAGTAGGACATACAGAATGTTTAGTGGGCCATTTAAAGGACTTTGGCATGAGAGGTGATGTGAGAGGAAATTGGGGTATTTTGAGAAGTGCAATTTATCTGATTTTAGTCTTAGAATGATCTTGAAAGGGTGAGAAACTAAGCAACTATCTCACTAAACAGTTGTGTGATTTGGGGAGAAGACAAAAGCAAAAGTGAGAGAATTTTTTTTTTTTCTTCTACCAGGGATTGAACTCAGGACCTTGTGTTCGCAAGGCAGGTGTGGTGCCACTGAGCCAAATTCCCCAGCCAAAATTGAGGGAATTTCTTAGGAGAGTCTTCTGATCAGGGAAAAAGTGATTTGGACCAGTGTGGTAGTAGAGGACATAGTGAGAAATGGTTGGATCATATATATTTTTTGAGTTATAGCTAGTGGTTTGGATGTGGGATGGGAAAGAAAAAAAATGAGAATGGCGGTAAAGTTTTGGCCTGAGCAATTGGAAGTTGAAAATTACTATTTAACAAGATAGCAAGAAGGTTTTTTTCATAGTAAGAACTGTTTTGCTAGGATGCAAGAGTTCTGTCTGGAGGTGCCTACTAAACTTCCAAGTTGGAGACAGAGGTGGAGTGATATGAGTCTGAAGTTTGGGCAAGAGTCGTTGCAGATACTGCAGAATCACTGTACTGGAGTTATACTTGTTTATTATGAAAACTATACATATTACTCCTATTGTTTTCCCTAAGAATTTTAAGTTTCAATGACATATTATGCTCTCTTTAGATAGCTGAAAGTTCAGAGCTTGTTCCATTAAATGAAATGCAGAGGTTGTTCCCTTAAATGACTCATTATCAACATGGCAGGGAGCGGGGTTAACTGAAAGGAAGGCCCTCAAACTATAACAGCAAAATGAAAAAGCTCAAGTTGATTTTTAAAGCATATTTTAATAGAATAATATTCTTGGAATTCTTGTTCTGTTTCCTGGAATACTAACTGCAGCATTTCTCCCAAGAGTTTTCAAAGATGACATGGCTAAGCCAATCAAATGAAAGGGCTGTTACTTCTACCTTTAAGGGAAGAAATCCGTGGAAAATGCCTCTCTGCACACATCTCCTTGTTTTCAAGGCTCAGTTGTACGCTCATACACACTACCCAAGACTTAGCCAAAGAAGCGTGGCTTCTTGTCATTTTTAAAAGCTGTTTGGATCTTCTTCAGCTCACAAGGGCAGACGTACTTAATCCATTTATCACACGCCTCTAACAATGGAGTTGGCAGATTTTGAGGGCTGGAACACCTCCATCTGTAACAAATCCAATTCCTGGTTGTCATCAGCATTTTGATTACTCTTGGCAGATACTCTTGGTTCCAAGGAATCCTTGGGAAAGATGACAAGCAGAGGCAGCTGCCAAAATTATTCAACTGCTCAAGGAGGGAGTTGCTTAGTGTGCCACACTCGTGGTATTGTCTATGGAAAACCTCTCGGGAACTTAGGGTTTAAGAAAATGCTTAGAATACATTTTAAAGTATTTCTTGTCATGTCTAATTTTGTACTTAAAAATGGCATGATATTCAGCCAGAATGTGAGTTTTTAATTCTAAATCTCTATTATTTCAGTCATCTGTTAATCTAACATGGCTGTAACTAGTAGTATTGAAAAAACTGTACTACCCCATACCCTTCATTTCCACTTCAAAAGCCAGTGAATTAAAATGCATAGTGAATTCAACAAATGACAGAAAAGACAGATCACCATGAAGTTTATAATTGTAATTATGTAAAGTGCCAAGATCTAACTATTTTGAGGTAGTGAAATACTTTTAAGAATTACAATGCTTTGCCCTGTTCTCTTCCTTGCCCTGTCTAAATGCTTTCAGATGAGATCTATCTTCTACTTTTACCAGTTTCGCAGTCACCTTAGGCCAGATTGCAACCATGTTGACCTAGGTCTTGGACAAATGTAGTGCCATGAGGTTGGAACATAAGAGAACTTCTTTGGGAATATTAGCCTCTGAGCCTCAGGGAAACAAGTTCCCCTGTGGCACAGTAGTGTCATAGCTGCATTCTCCTACTCAGCATGTTTTTACTTGGTTTCTCTACTTACTTTCTGCTGCTATTTCAAAGATTTTTTTTCCTCACTGTTCTCTGACTTTTTGCTGAACTTTCTCAGCCATATGCTTTATTACCTCTCCAATTTCTTAGGAGGAAAAAGTAAAAGAGGAAGGAGGTACTGATTTCTTCCTATATCTAAAAGCCTTTAAAACTACCATTTTGGCAGAACCATTGTCTATTATAAAGAATATAGGCCCAGGGTGTGATTCATATCAAATATAGACAATTCTTTCTGGAGAAAACTGGCTGTGATGGGCAGAAATGTGGTAGAAAAATGAGCTGCTATAAGCCAGAGTTTGCAGGTGAAAACAAAGCATAAATCAGTAACTCCTTGATGTATGGTAAGTGCTGTGAATATGGACCCAGAACATCTGATGGTATGTTATGGTAGTGGAGGTTCAGGGAATTCATGTGCCTTCTTGGAATCAACAATAGCTGTGTTTAAGAAACCAACATATGAGCTTTCTGTGCATACTGCCATGGCTGTTGGTATGAGAGACATTAAAATGCCATCAATCTGGTGATATATATATGTATATATATAAATTTATATATATGGGATATATATATGTATATATAAGGGATATATATATATATATATATATGGGATTGATACAGATGTCACTTAAATATCCTCTATTTAAATGCATTTTTGTCTACACATTTTTAGTTTGTTTTAAAAATTAATTTGTGAGATTTTTAAAAATACATATTGTGAGCCAGGTGCAGTATCACAACCTTTAATCCCAGTACTCAGGAAGCTGAAGCAGGAGGATTTCATGTTCAAAGCTATCAAAAGATACATATTCTATATATATGCTGTGTATAAAGTCTTTGTCAGCTATGCATTGCTGATATCTTCTCCCATTCTGGACCTTTGTTGGCATTGTTATTTTCTTAATGGCATCTGTTGATAAACAGCAGTTCTTAAATTTAGTTGATCTTTGATTTGATCTTTTAGTTGATCTTTGATTTATTTGTTGGCATTGTTATTTTCTTAATGGCATCTGTTGATAAACAGCAGTTCTTAAATTTAGTTGAATTCGTCAATCTTTCCATGAATTCAGGAAGATATTGTTCTATAAATTCTTCATAACTCTAAAATCTTTATACTTTTGCCTTTCATATGGAAGTCTATGGCCCAACACTTATGGAAATATCCAATTGTCTTTACACCATTTATTTAAAAACAAAAACAGAATGCTTTCCCTGGATTGCTGAGATTTCTATTCTGTTCCATTGTTGCTGGTGATTTATGGGCCAGTAACAGTCTTGAATACAGTAGTTTGCAATACATCTTAGTACTCTAAAGAGCAAGTTCTTCTACATTGCTCTTCAAAAGTTCTGTCTATCCTGGGTCCTCCTCATTTCCATCTAAGTTTTAGTATTAGCCCATCAGTTCATACACACACATTCACACAGATTCATGTGGAGATTTTTATTGCAATTGCATTGACTCTACAATTTGGACATTGAAATTTGTATATGTTCACATATTTAGATCTTTTCAATGACTCTCAAAATTTCATAATTTTTATCATTTAGATCCTACATATGTTTCATTGAATTTTTTCATAAGTGCTTATGATTTTGTGATGTCAAAGTTTAAATTTTAAAAAATTATTCATTGCTATTATAAAGAATTTTTATAGATTGATATTTTATTTGACAAACTTCTCAAGATCATTTCTTAATTTTATAATTTTGTTTGGGTTTTCTGCATTTACAATTACAAAATCTTCAAATAATTATTGTATTTTTCCTAATTCTTATATCATTTACATTTTCCCTTATCTAACTTCCCTGTTTAAGACTTCCAGCACAATATCAAGTGAGAATAGCTTTAGCTTCTCTCTTCTTTTACTAATTCACTGAGTAATGGATGTTAAGTCATATCAAATGCTTTGCTGCATCTATTAAGAAGATTTATATTTTTCTCTTTTACCTGTTAATGTGATTGACTGAGTGTTTAATGCTAAATGAAGCTTGTGCTTCTGGGATAAACTCAAGCTGGTTATTATGCATTTTTAAAATTTATTGCTGGACCCAGGTTTCTAGTATGTGCATTTAACTCTGTAAGTCCTCCTATAACTGTGTTTCACATCTTAATAGGGAGTTCTAAATATTTTCTAATTTTAATTGTGATGTTATTTTATCCATGAATTATTTTTAATTATATCTTCTAATCTTTATACATATTAATGGAATTTTCTAATTATTTTTAAACTTTTGCTCTCTAATATAATTTCATTGCCATTAGACACAATAGTTTTTAAGACTTAAACTCTTTAAACTATGAGAAAGCTTTGTCTGGCTTGATCTGGTCATGAAATGGTTAATGAATACTCTGTTTAATTCCAAGCTACAGCAAACCACAGCCCTCAGCAGAACACAGCAGATGCAGGTGGTGCTATCTTCTCCTGGCACAGGCCATGCTGTTGTCAAGCAGATAAAACACAGGATGGGATGATGCAAGGAAGAGATAAGACCATAAAGTATAGCAGAAATTACAGCACAAAGTACAGCACATCGTCCCTGCGTGGACTGCTGCATGGACCCCAACCACACATTTACACCTGACCCTACACATGACAGAAATGCCAGGCCCCTCTCCGAATCCCCTATAAAAACCTGTGCCTTTTGTCTGTTCCGCACTGATGGGCCTCTGGCACTCAGTCAGCCTGCTCCCAGGTCAATAAAGTCTGTGCCTCCTTGCTTTCCACTATCCAGCTGGAGTGGTCTCATTCTTCTGCTGTGTGTCACAGCACACTGGTAAACTGGCACTACCTGTGACTAGGAGCTCAGCTGCGGCTGTTGGCTGGAGGACTTTGTTCCTCTTTGTGTGACTTTCTCCATGTGGCTAGATGAGGATTCTCACAAATTGGCTTCAGGACAATAAGATTTCTTAAGTGGTTGCTAATTAAAGGCAGATTTCAAGAGTTGAAGCTGGTAGACCTTTTTGAAAGTTATACATAGCATCATTATTTTTAGTACACATTTGTAGTTATAGTAAATAATTTTTACATTCTGTGTAACATGATACATGTACCTACATCTGAATTACTTTTTCTTTCATTCCTTTTCTCTTCCCTTCTCTCTCACCATTCCCTCCATTCCTTGATACTCTTCATTTTTTTCCTACACATGTTTTCAATAATGCTTATATTCCTTGTGTGGAACTGGCACATGTATATAACACATCTTAATTGCTTTTTCATCTCTTCCTCCTCCTTCCTCCACCTCTTGATCCCCTTCCCCTTTGAGAAAGATCGCTCTACTTCCTATTATCTATTTTTTATTTTGCCCTTCATTTATACTTTGGCTTTCTCATATAACAAAAACTCTGCATATTTAATTCTGTGTGTCTGATTTATTTCCCTTAACATATGGTCTTCAGATACATCCGTTTTCCTAAAAAGATGACTTAAGTTTATTTTTCTTTATGGCAGCATACTACTCCATTGTGTGCAAATACCACATTTTCTTCATCTACTCATTTGCTGACATCTCTTCTGACAAAGTAAAGCAGGTCAGAAAGCCAATTTCAATTCAAGAGAGCATATGAATAGCAGGTTTATTGAGGACCCATTATCAACCACAGGTTGGTTCGCTTCCATTTTACCCTTTTGTCCTGAGTTACAGTACTTGGAGTCTTAGTAAAATTGCAGGAACCCTATCCTTGTTGGGTCACTGTCCAAGTTTTCCTCCTTTTCTTTTTCTTATATTTTTGATACATTTTAGATATACAGTACAGTTACATTCACCATTGTGATCTTGTACCTTTACATGATGAATCTTGGCTCTTATTTTCTTTCTTTTTTGGGTGGGGGGTACTGGGGATCAAACTTGTGGTTGCAAGGCAGGCGCCAGAACTGCTGAGCTAAATCCCCAGCCCTTGGTTCTTATTTTTCTCCATTCCCCTGGCCTCCCTTCACCCCTCCACCCTTCCCTATTTACAAGGACTTTGTTTCCATTTTTTTCCTTTTCTCTTATTTTTCTTTTCCCTTCTTGAAGTCCTGCTCAGCCTCTCAGCTTCTCTTCTCTCAGATCATGGCATGTTAGCAATAATTCTTTAACACATACACTCTTAAGATGTATATTTTCTTAAAGTTTTTCTAGTTGTTTTCACTAAGAAGGAGAAATGGTAAAATAACCTGGACAGTGATGATCAGGGAACTACTGATTCAGAAACTCTGATTATCATTTATGTCCATGTTATCTTTGTCCCTCTCAAGCCTTCTCCCGCTGTTATATAAATGAGACAAAGATGGGCTCTATGTATCAGCCCTAGGTTATTTCTCCACTGCAGCTGAGACCCATTAGCTCAAAAGCCTGCCAAAGCCTAAGTCAAATTTTTGACATATCCAATTATTTTAAAAATAGCCCAAACAGATTTGTAGCCATTTAATGCTTTCCTGTTTCATACACTTTGCAAGATCTCATGTTACATCTGCTGGCCATTGATAAGATAGACTCTTGTGGTTTCGAGGCCACAAACCGCCAGAGCCATTCGGAGCTGTCTGGCCCAAAGACTTGTGCTAAGTCGTATCACCTGGATACATAGCCTCTTTCTGATCTCTTTCTCCTTTGAATAATTTTGTCCTCCTTGCCTTCTGGATGGTAAGCCCCTAGTTGTGAGCCTCTGGATGACCTTATGCAGAGAGGACTTCTTCTTTCATGAAACCATGTCAGAGCACCACCTAGTAAATCTTGTGTGTTACTGCCTCTCAGGCTCATATTTTTTCTTTATCAGTTCCTGAATCCATCCAGTCCTCCAAATCACTTCCTACGTCTGTATCCAGGATGGTGTCCTCCCCTAAGAAGCTTTAATAGGATGCACAGAAAGCTGGAAGAGGAATGTCCGGTGTATTTTCAAGCAAGTGGAAAGCCATTGGGCCAGATTAGTGTAGAGTCCATCACAAGAACACAACAGAAAGGTCAGGGTGCCATTTGGCTTCAAAATTCAAATAGAGATGCCAAAGCCACCCCTTCTATGTAACCACTTCTGAAACACATGCTACCATAATGTATGATGCAAGAGCTTTGACCAGCAAGACCCCATGAGGGCATGCTGAAAGCCATATTACACATTTCTATGATTCCTCACATTTGCAGATGGAATATCAGAGTAGCTCATCCCACCATTGTTAGTATTACTAGTTTTCTGGGATCTACAGTCACTTTTGTGATTCAAGCCAGATGGCAGGAGATAACAACAGGAACCATAAATAATGATCTGTTTAAAAGAATTAGTCCTTCCCCTCCTACTGAATAGCATTAAGAGATAGTGCTGACCTCTAGTGGCGATTGAGATGGTGATACCATTACATTGATTCTTTGATAAATACCCTGCCCAATTTTTACTATCTTTGCATGGCGTTGACTTTATGAGGCACTGTACTTGAGTTTTTTTAAATATAAGAGTTAGAATACAACAATACTTGAACTTTCAAGAAGTTAAAGTACTAAATGGTGAAGTTTTGTTTTAGTTTTTGGATCACTACAATTCTTTTTTATGGTTCATTAAGAGCCAGATCTTTATTCTCCTTAACAACATGGATTACATTGGGACATTTGCGCAAATACAGTAGATAAAATATGTTCCTGATGTTTTAAGTAGTTTTCTATGCCAGTTATAAAAGTACTACTTAAGAAATGAGGGCTTGAAGTTCTTACCCCAGTGGTCACTGACATATTCAGCCACCCATTAAAATCTCTGTGTAGCATATTATGATCCTTCGCACCTTGGCCACAGCTTGCCCAGAATCTGAAGTCTGCATCCTTATATCTGGCTCAAGTTCCCAATAAAAGTTTGTGGGACTCTAATTTTGCTGTTTCCTGGGATTAGGGCTGCAATCTTGTTTTTTTTAAACCCTACCCAACTCTAATGAACTCTGAATATCAAGGGACAATAATACCGGAATGTAGGAGAAATAGTCATACAAACCTCCTGAGCTTGACACCTTGTCTCCTACTTCCAGCAGCATCTCCTACCGCTGGTTCTAGTTGAAGCTCTCAGCAAGCCCTAGTTGTTTCCTGCTGGCTGCTGGTTTAAACTTCAATGATAGTGAATTTCAGAAAAGCTGCAGCCATTTCTGGTAATAATCCAGCAGCAGTCCCCACTGGCAGCTCTTATAGGGGTTTTCAGGATCTCTGGTACTCTAAGCTTCTGAGCACCAAAACACAGTATTACCCTCTGACACATATTTGGGTCAAATTCTCACTTAAACTTGTGCCTCCTCAAAACTCTTCAATTTTCATAAGAATCCATTCTTCTAGACAGGCGCTCTTACCGCCTTGATTCGCTTAACTTTACAATCTGAACCTCATCATCTTGTGCTTGAGCGCAACTCAAACGATCTTATTCAATTCCTTAAACACCTAGATTTTCTGTTACATTTCCAAGGAGATAACTCTAACACCCACTGATTCCACGCCTGTTCCTGGGCTGACTAGCCCTGCTAGACAAGAACACACAGTCATGTGATGGGAGCCAATAGATGCAAAAACATCCCACCTCAGTTGATCTTTCAAGTGGATAGTGTGTCTTTTTGCTTAACCTCAGTAAATATTCATGCTTCCTAAGACAGGTGTCCATAACCTGCACCACTTCTTCTTCCTCACTCCCCCTCTCTCACAACATGTAACATATCTTCCTATTTCCAAAGGATAAAAAGGTTGTCAGAAAGAAACCGCACACATCTACCTCTACACTAATAGCACCAATCTTTTTTCCCCCTCTTCCTCCTATTCGAAGGCAGGAAGAATTGTCTCTTTGTAAGATTAATCTTGTCACGGTGTCTGTCTATCTGCTCACCTTCCTGACCCATCATCAACTCCACCACCAGCTGTAGTATTTTTAATAATGTCTCCACTAGCCCCTTCTCAATAAACAAACAAGCTCAAGTAATGTTTCAAGAAGGAAAACTTTTTGAGGGGCTTACTTGTCCTTCAAACTATTGATCTATTAATTTACTCCTTCCTCCCTTCACACCTTCAAATGATATCTTACACAAAAAGTTCACTCTCCTCAATGTCCATTCACTCTTGAACAATGGTAACCTGATTTCTATTTTCCATTCTCTCAACTACTGTCTTCCCATGACACCCTAATGGAAGAATCTATTGGTCTACTTTTAGACCTCTGTGACCTTTCTGCAAGATTTTATGATTACCCTTTCTCTTCTCTGAGATTCCCAGATGTCTTCTTGATTCCTCCTTTTTCTTGGCAGGGAGACTAAACAGGAAATACAGGTACAAGATATATATGTGGCCTCTGTGACCAAAGTTGGCAGAAGTAATATTTTATGCCAAGCAGTCAGTGTACTACAACAGATGAATATTCAAACATCGATTAAGGATAGGAAAGAACATCAAAGAACAGGAATCCAGGTATTTGAAAGTACAGTATACATATCACAGGCTTTTATTCATACCCTGCATACCAGAGGATGGCCACTTCTCACAAAATGAGCAGGAACAAACTAAGTAATTTAACATTACCAAAGTCTTCTATGCTTACCTCTCAGACTACAGATTAAGTCAATGATTTTCAAAATCCACTGCTAAGAATCATCTGTGAAAGGGTTGTCTAGTCACTTTCCTCACAGTTTACAGAGATTTCAGTCAACAGTCAGCCAGTTCCAAGGCAGAATGGCATGATGGAAGGCTCTAGGTTGAGGAAAGTTGCTCACATTGAGGCATCCAGAAAGCTTGGAAGGGAAATATAACCTTTTGGATCATGCCTACAGCTATAAATCCTCTCTAATCTAATCACTTTCCAAAGATCCCACCTATGATCGATGAGGTTTTAGGGGGACATCAATATAAAAACAGTAACAAAATTGCTTTTGAATTCCTAAGCTACGTTCTTGCTTTTGGAGGTTCTGATTCTGCAGGTCGGGTGTATCTGCATATTTGCAAAAATTACACATTTGATTCAACTACACACCAAAGACTTTTTGGTTTTATAGTTTTGCTGTTATTTTATTTGAAGTTTGTTTTATTTTTGCATACAGAATTCATATTCAGACTTGTATAACATTCTTGCTAACATTTGTTATTTCATATTTTTCTTTTATCATCAATTTACTGAGCATGAAATGATAAATGATAACTTATTGTGGTTTTGATGTGCATTGTCCTGACTAATGACATTAATCTTTTGAAATGACTATTGCATACTCACAATTGAGTTTTTGCTGAGTTGTAAATATCTGCGTATTACATGTATTATCCATAGCTTTACAAACTTTTTCTTTTACTCCACAGCGGTCCTTTTAGTATCTGATAGTTTCCTTTGATACACATTTTTCATTTTCATCCAACTTTTCTTTTAGTTTCTTGAATTTTTTTGTCATTTAAAAACTCTTTCAGGGGCCAGGGGTTTAGCTCAGCAGTTCAGTGGCCTGCCTTGCAAGCACAAGGACCTGAGTTCAATCCCCGGTACCAAAAAAAAAAACTTTCAAGATTACCAACATTGTGAAATGGGAAGAAAGGGGCTAAAGGTGTAGGGAAGGTGGGATGGGTAGGGGAAGGGTAATAATTGAAAAGAAAAAAGTGTGAGATAATGAAAAGATGGAAATAAAGTGTTTGTAGATGGGAGGGGAGGAGGGGGTGAAGGGAGGGCAGGGACAAGGGGAGAAAATGAGAACCAAGACCTGTCATGTAGAGGTGCAAGATCCCAACAATGAATGTAACTGTACTATACCCCTAAAATGTACCAATAAATTCAATTAAAGCTGAAAATAAAATCTTGCCTAATTTGAGGTTATAAATATCTAAACCTATGTTTCCTAAGACTTTTATAATTTTAATTCTTATGTTTTATAGTTTTGACTAATAATCTTTTGATATGCTATAACTTTGTTTTTATTTATTAGTATTTTCCAATTTCCTTTATGTTTTATTCTTTGACTCATTGGCTATTTAGGAAAGTGTTGTTTAATTTTCACATATTTCATTCATGTCATATTTCATTCCATATGCCAGAGAAATACTAGGTATGATTTTGATCTTTCTAAGTTTATTGATACTTTTATGTCCAGCCTAATATATGGTCTAACATGTACATTTGTGTTAGGCAGAGAGTTTTACAGGTATTATTTTCAGTTGACTGTTGTGTTATTCCAATCTTCTGTTTACTTGATAATCCTGTCTAGTTATTCTATGTGCTATCAAAAGTGAGATATCAAAATCTCCACCAAGCACTGTTAAATTGTCTAAGTATCTCTTCAATTGCACCAGTTTTTGCCACATGTATTTTGAGGATTCTGTTGATAGATGCATATATTTAAATAATTAAATCTTGATTGGTTGGCCCCTTTTCCCATTGTAAACTATTCTTCATCTCTTATAACTTCTGTCTTAAAATGTATTTATTCTGATCCTAATATAGCCATTTCAACTCTCTTTATGGTTTTCATGTAGTATCTAATTTCATCCTTTTACTTTCAAAACATTGGCCTTTAATGTGAGGGAGTTTTTTTTAATATAGCATATGGCTGAACCATAAATATTGCTTAATTTTAATACTCTTGTGATTAATTGCTAATGTGGCTCTTGGGCTTATCTTTGCTCAGCTTTGATATAAATTGGTATTAATGTGCTAAAATTATGACTGCATTCACTTTGTCAGGAAAGCTTTCTCTAACTTCTAGTCTAAATCATCTATTTTTGTTATATATGATCATGGAATTGTGATCTTTCCCTTAGAAACCTTAATTTGTTGGTAATTATGCACTAATTTTTGTGATCATTAATTTTTCTCTTCCCCCAGACCTTAAACTACGTGAGATTAATGACCATTGTTTGCTGTTCATTGCATCTCTAGCACTTAGTAAATATAGTGCCTGGGACAGAAATGAATGTGTAATGAAGCACTCACTTTCTCTTAAATGATCTTTTCTTCATCCTCCATTATGCTCAAGTTCATTTATACTGTTCATCACAGCCCACAGCCTCCCTTGTTTCACTTGACTTTGGTACGTATTTATGTACGTATATTAGAAAAAATTATATATATATATGAATATATATATATATATATCTCCTAGCTTTTAAAGAGCTTTTTATATAAATGGTGAAGAGTGAAATTTAATTATATACATATTCACAGACAAAACAAGGAAATCTGATGGGTAGAAAAATGAACTTGAGCACAGGGTTCATATTAATGAATATATATGTACATATATATTCCAGTAGAGGTTGGGGGATACAGATCAGTGGTAGAGCGTTTACCTAGCTTGCACAAGGCCCTGGGTTTGATCCCTAGCATCACAAAGTGAAACAAAAATCTAAGAGGAGCAGATAGAAGATTAGATATAGTTGAAGGGAGGTTATGCTGTCTACCTGGAAGAGGACTCCTACATGTGTTCAAACTTCATTTCAGTGGAAGGTTTTAGAACTCAGGAAACAAATTAGTGCTTGATCAAGATTAATTTCAATTAATCTTGTGAGCCTGAATCACCACTCTGCTTTGTAAATGTTTACAACTCTTCTATTAGCTGTGCATTCCCCTGACATTTGCACTTTATTCATAAGCAGCCTCTGTTTTTACCTGTAATTGCTAATAAAGATGGGTAAAAGCACCACAGATTGGGGTTGCCACAGAAGTGACACTTTCTTGTTTCTTGTGAAAACAGCATTTGCCTCACTTTAGTCTATTCTGAGTCAACTCATCTCTTCAATTTTCAAAGATAATTTCCAGAAATTTCCATGTGAGATTGAATGAAACAGAAAAAGTAAATGAGTCCCTGCTTTCCTGTGAAACAGGATATTTGATATGTCATCAACAAGGAGGGGTTAGGCTCATCCATGAAGCACAGAGGCTGAGATAGCAATATATAAAACTAGTTCCCTCCAATTCTATTACTCTTTGAGGAGCTAAGGAAGATTTCTTACTTCTTGTGATTTCTTACTCAATGGCTGGCATTTCATTAGGCTCTTACAGGAAACATACAAGGGGAAACAGCTTGCTTTGGGGCTTCTTATTTTTGTTTTTAACTTTTAAAAAATGTATGTATTTGTGTAAATATAAACTCACATTTACGTTACATAAAATTCACATTCGCTAAACTGGCTCTGTTTTCTATAGTATTCTTTCCTTACTCCCTATGTACTTGTCATTTGAAGGTCCCAGAGTCATACAAATAAACTGCATCCCACGTAGATGCTAGTGTCTCTTTGTGCCCATCTGTCTTTCCTATGTTTACTGGGTGAACAAATGACTCCCCCAGTCAGCTCGTTGACCAAACAAATCACGGGAGAGATGGTCTTAAAGAGTTCAGAATATAAGGAAGCGACAACAGAAGATGAACCAATCAAATGAGTCTCGTTCAGACAGCTTGGTAAGGGAGTGGAAAGTCTTGGGAAATAGAAGAATGGGGCAAAATATTTTCTTATCTCATGCATGTGCTCATGCAAGTGACTTAGTCTGGCAATGAGAAGATTGGATTAAATGAGCCTGAGACTTTAAGTTCCTCGGAATGATTATACTCTGCAATGCTAAAGCCAAGTTTATTCATTAACGAAGGTCCTGGATGAAACTCATACTATGAGTTTCACTCTGTGATGTGCCACTTTTGATAGGGACTGCAAATTCAACCTCTGCTAGGTAAATGGGTTTTGAACAGTAACACCAAATGGCAGGATAATTTTAGACTTACAAGAATGATGGGGATATTTGTTTGATCATAATAGAACCTGGTATTTTCACTGTGCTTTTCCACAAAGGGATCCATAAATCTTGAAGAGATGATCTCATTTCTTTTTATGAACTCTCAACGAAGCAAAACTTTCAGTACCTGATGGACTGACACAATAAAAGCCTTCTTATTTTTACCTTTCCCAGCTATCCTTTGAGGTAGCAGAGGACTCCAGCATATCAGCTACTTGATGTACAATTGAGTTTCAGAAAATGTAAAAAAAAGGTGCTTTATATATTCTTATAATAAAAATTAATTATAGATAGACATGGAAGTGGAGGTAAGTCTTTGAAGCTGCTATTTATGGTAATTATCTAAAGGAGTAGAAAAACTGAAGGTGCTGTTATTTTCTTCCTGACATTTGTACCTTTTACCCTTTTAGAGAATAGTTTTCTTTTTCCTTTCCACAGAATTAGACACCCCTCCCCCAGCCTTGCTCAGTGGTAGCAGGGGGCAATGGGGTAGAGGGGGCTGTGATTCCAGAACTTTAAGCAGAGAGAGTTAGACTTTGATAATCCTATGACTTAGCTGTGTTTTAAAAATCTTTGCTCTAAGAATTTGGGATTGGGACATGGAAAAACTAGAAAGTGAACAGAAGCCAAGATTGTTTTCCTCTTCCCACTTCTATCTACCCATTTGGGCTGATGAATTTTTACTTGCTGAGAAGGTCAAAGTTGATTTTAAAAGACAGGCTTGAAGGAGGGACAATCTAAATATCTATTAACAGGAAATTGATTAAATCATGGGGCATGGAAGCATAAGAAGAATGAGGACAATTTCCATGAACTGATCATTGCTTAGAGATATTAAGACTATAATGTATATCAGAGATAATACCCTTAGTTATATAAGAAAATATATGTTTAGACTATTTACATTAAACATACTTATTTACGGCTTAACTCTACCTTTCTTTTTAATTTTTTTAATTGAGTTTATTGGTACATTTTAGGTATAGAGTATAATACAATTACATTCATTATTGCGATCTTGTACCTTTACATGACAGGTCTTGGTTCTCATTTTTTCCCCTTGTCCCTGCCCTCCCTTCACCCTCTCCTCCCTTCCCCATTTACAAACACTTTACTTCCATTTTTTCAGTTTCTCATATTTTTTCTTTTCCCTTATTACCTTTCCCCTACCCTTACCACTTTCCCTACACTTTTAGCCCTTTTCTTCCTATTTCACATTGTCAATTATCTCATTAGGATCTTATGTACTGTTACAGTTTTTCGCACAAGAGAAACTATTTGGTATTTACATATGTGTGACTTATTTATTTCACTTAGGAGTATATCCTCCATATGTATCTATTTACTTATGAATGAATCTAATTTCTCATTCTTTATGGCTGAGTAGTATTCCATTTCATAGAAAAACCGCATCTTCTTTATCCAGTTTCCAACTGATGGGCAAATGGGCTGTTTCCAAGTTTTAACTATTACAAACTGTGCTGCTATAAACATAGGTGCGCATATATCACTGTGGTATGATTTTTTAAATTCTTTTGGAAAGATACCCAGCAGAGGGATGGCTGGGTCAAATGGAACCTCTAGACCCAGCTCTCTACTCTTTCTATTTTGTTTTGTTTTTCATTTCCCTTGTCTTCTTGTGGGTTATTTGAACATTTTTCTAGGGTTTTATTTGGTTTATTTGTAATGTTTTAGAGTATTATTTTGTGCAGTCTTCTTAGTGTTTGCGTATGTTTTGGAAAGATACCCAGCAGAGGGATGGCTGGGTCAAATGGAACCTCTAGACCCAGCTCTCTACTCTTTCTATTTTGTTTTGTTTTTCATTTCCCTTGTCTTCTTGTGGGTTATTTGAACATTTTTCTAGGGTTTTATTTGGTTTATTTGTAATGTTCTAGAGTATTATTTTGTGCAGTCTTCTTAGTGTTTGTGTATGTGTGTGTGTTTGAGAGAGCGATTTATTATAGTCTATTCATTAGGAAGTCTTTCTATTTTTAGTGAAGTATGAAAATATTACTCCTATTTTGGTCCCCTTTATCTTCCCAATCATCATACATAATGTGTCAGTCATCATACATAACTCAGAAACTTACACAGAGAAAGATGTCTTTTGTATTTACCCATATTTTTTCTCCATTGTTCTTTCTTCCTGATGATTTAAGATTATCATTTCCTTTCATTTGGAGAACTTCTTTAAATCATTCTCTAACAGTGGATTTACTAGAGACAAATTCAGATTTCCTCTATCTCAGAATTTATTTGCCTTTAATTCATTAAATACAATTTTATCATATATTGAATTTGCAGTTGACATTTCTTTTCTTTCATCACTTGAAAAAATGTGCCGTTATTCCTTGTTGCTTCACATGAGTAGTATGCTGTCATTCAAATTATTGTTTCCCAATGGGTAATGTGTTGTTTCTCTCTGGCTGCTTTCAGGATGTTTTCTTTGATTTTAAGTTTTTAGAAGTTTAACTATGTTGTGTTAACATGGATTTCTTTGGGTTTATCCTAACAAGATTCACTCAGCTTTCTGAGCTTAAGTGTATACCTTTTGCAAAATTTAGGAAAATTTCAGTATTTTGAGTGATCTTTGCATTTCATACTCTTCTCCACTCCACCTAGGACTCCAAAGCTACAGGTGTTGAATCCTTTGTTATTGCCCCATAGGTTTTGTTTTTTTTTTTGTACCAGGGATAGAATTTAGGACCTTGCGCTTGTGAGGCAGGCTAGAACCTTAGATTCTTGAGACTGTTTATTTTCAGTTTTCCTTCACTCTGTTCTTAGGGTAAGTAAATTCCATTGCTCTATCCTTAACTTCACTGATTCTGTTCTGTCATCTCCACTCTAGTATTAAGATCATCCCATTAGTGTTATTTCTGTTATTTCTCAGTTTTCTGAATCTATTTGTTTTTCAAACAACATTGAGATTTTCTATGTTTCCACTTGCTTCATGATTTTTGGGGGTCATTACTTGTTGAATCTTTTAAAATATCTGTCTCGTGAATGTAGGAATCAAATGATAATCTTTTTCTTGTGATTTTCTTGTCTTTTTATGATGAGTGATTTTTATTGTATTACACATTTTGACTTGGAATTCTAATTAAATATTTTATTTTAACAGGTAGTCACCCTGCCTAGATTTATCAAGGCCTTAGCCTACTTTCACGGGTGTCCAATGACAATCTAGTTTTCTAAAGCTTTATGGTACTATTTTGGTCTGCATGGTTTGTCTCCTGCCTCTGAGGCAACGTAGCCCTTGGTAATGGTAGTTGAGGAGCTGAAAGGGACCAAAAATACTTCCTGAGCTGAGTGCCTGTTGTGGCAGAATGTCCTTCCCTAATGTCCTCTAGGAAGTGAAGTCTGCAGGAGGGAGAGAGGAGTCTCAGGCTAGTGAGACAGGAAAGCACTTCCTCTGGCCCATTATTGTTAGGGCTACTTTCATGCAGCACCTCTTGCTGTTTCTGTGGGCTTGGCTAGTATTGACAGGATTCTTGTACAAATTGAAGGAAGAATAAGCCTCCTGAGATGCGTTCTGTTGCTAGATTGGATGTTGGGAAGGGAGGGGCCTGTGTTACCTTCTGATGTATGGGGGTGTAGAAGTCATAAGATGTGCTGCTGTATTGTTCTTTTGGTTCTGAGGTTCCTAACCAATTGACCTTCCTCTTCCTAACTTTCAAGTTCTCTTTGGGTGGTCTCTTATGTTATTTCCAAGGATTTTAGTCATGCTTAGCAGGGAAGAAAAGGAAGAGAAAAATCTATGCCATCTTGCCCAGACTGGAAATTCTCTATCTATGCTCATATAAGCATAAAACCAGTCAAGTGGGGACCCAAAGAGTAGAAAAGACTATATTTTCTATGTGGAAGTAACTAGGGGGATCAGAGGTAAGAGAGAGATTTTCTTTGTAAATCTTTTATATGTTCTCATTTTAGTAAACATAAAAATCAAATGTAAAAGAAGTCTTCTAATTCAACCTTATTCCTCAGAAGACAATCAATGATTATAACAGAGGTCAAGCAGCTTATGGATTCAACAGTTGGTAATTTTATTAAATTTCACTGAGTTTTAATTTCACTATGTTATCACTGCTGTGATCCAGATCCCTGAATATAAGAATAATTTTCTCAGTGGATTTGAAGCTTGCTCATACATTTTGAATAACTTGTAGAATACAAATGTGCAATTTAGATAGAAGTAGATGCTTTTGGCAGAATACTAGTACCCTAATCAGCTGAAAAAATAATATTTGTATGACATTAAAACAAAATTAATAGCAAGACACTGGTTACATGAAAAGACTTTATGTTGTAATTATTAAACTTGCAAACAACTCAGCATAATTAATGACTTAATTAGGATATGACCTGAAATTTTAGCTTCCAAAATTAATAAAGGCAATTAAAAATCACATTTGTAAAGTGGAGTTTTAAGAATCACAACATACTTAGATACTTTTTTTCCCCCTTATTTGGGGAGCATTTTTGGCAGTATTAAGTTTACGTTATACTCGCTTTCATTCATTCCCATGTGAAAGCCCTAGTATAATAGCTCAGCCTGAACGCTGAAGAGTCCAGGATAATGACCTTTAGACAAGTACCTCCACCAACAGGGGGCCTAGCCTCTTTCTGGGTAACTCTGGGGCAAAATGACACAAAAAGACTTCTCTTTCTCTATCACCTAAGTAAAATATAAACCAGAGGTTTAATATCAGAATCTACCATTATCACAGAACTATTTGGATCCAAATGGCAAATTATAGTACTGTAATTTATTCTTCAATACCAGCTTCTTGAAAGCATGGGAAATTTAGCGTTTACAGATGGTGAAGCCCAATACATGGCCAAGAGACTTTCCATTACATAGTAGATAACAATGGATAACTCAGTAAACATTTGTGGGCTAAATATTTGGAAAAATAAACTGAGACTTCTATGTGATTTTTTTAGATTAAAAAAAATCCAAATGGGCAAATAATTTAGTGTAAAGGCAAAATTATTAATGTAGTAGACAGAGATTAGTATTTAATGATATTATAATTGGGTAAAGCTTTTTAACTATGACAGCTAAAACAGAAGCCACAAAGAAAATGACTAACAGATTTGTATATTAAAAAACTTTGACTTTCATATATTAAAAACTCATGAATTAAAAAAAGAAATCAAGATAAAATAAAGAAGTAACATTGAAATTATAGTCACCTTTTTCCTTTAAGGGGATAGCTTTATTCTTCAATAAGGAAATAATTGGAAATATCCATCATGATTTATACAGAAGGATTTTAAGTATAGGGAAAAATTAAAGGAATTTATGTTAAATGATAGCTTACAAAATGATGCAATAAATTAGAGAATAACCATAGGCTATAGCCATTAAAATCAGAATAACATGAAGGTATTTTCACTATTGGACTTATTAAAAAGATAGTTGAAGAATACAGATGAACTCAATTTAAAATTTAAATATCTCGACAGGAAAAATGAAGGAAATAGAATATCAGTGGTAATTATTTCTAGGGTACAATTATGGATAAATTTTGGTAATTTGCAAATTTTCTCCAATAGACTATTTTTTTTGTAACATACACATATGTTTTTATTCCCCGAAGCACTAAATAAAAGGTTATTTCAATTTTTCTTCCATGTAATTAACTTAGTAGTAGATCGGATACAAAAGGTTAAACTTAAAGACTTAAATAATATACTTAACAAGAAAGTAATTATGATAAATCTTTTTTATCAAAGAAAGAAAAGAGGGAGGAGGAGAAGGAAGGAGGGGAAAGATCCTTCTACCATATTTAGAAATGTATCGCATGGGTTACATTACAGCTATCGGTTGTTGTTGATCCTCTCTCCCTCCTTCCGTCCTTCCCTCTCCATCTTTCCCTCCTGCCTCTCTGTCTAGCCTAAAATACTTGCTGACCTTTTCTGAGATTTGGTATCACTAGATAATTCTTTGTATAATCGTTATTGTTTATTCTGAACTGCTTATGTTGCAGAGTAGAGAACGTGGAGGCCAAAATAGGCTTACTTGATCTCACCAAGAAGCGTATGCCTTTAACTGGAGCTACTAGCCAGGCACAAAATAACTATCATGGGTAGCATAAGAAATATCACTACTGAACCTCATTTTGTACCTGTAGGTTTTCTTAATCTCTTCATTTGATGCTCCCTTATGCAGACCAAGAATTTCATATAGAGCTTCGCCACTTGTTGACATAGACCGCTGTCTTTGGTTTGGTAGGTTACATGCCATTTTCTCAGGCTGTAAAACCAAAGAGAAAAATAGCCATGAAGGTTATGCACACTGAATTTCACACTCTAAAGGGGATGGTTGATCCATTTTTATTCTTTTGTAAAATGACAGTCTTCAGTATCTTTGTGTGCTGATGAAAAGTGAAGAGAGCCAAAGTAGAACTTCCAATCAGGGCATCGAAGGATTTAGGCAGACACACAAATGAAATAGGGCTTCATTCGTATGGTTAAATTGAAGAATGCCATCTTAACACCGAGCTAATTCAGACGTGTTAAGAATCAATCCTCAAATTTTAGGCAAATTTAAGTATTTCATTTTACTTTGGGTAGAATTTGCATAACTTCTTTTTTGTTGTTGTTGTTGTTTTGGTATATTTTCCAAATTTAGCCTGCAATTTTATTCCAACTCTATTGGGCTAGCCAGTCAGCAAGGGTTAAAAGCAAAAACAAAACCACCTTTTAAAAAATATCGGGAAAATATTACTGGTTTCATCTAGGACTTAAATTAGAGCTTCTCTGCAGTTGTAAAATTCCAGAGCATTACTCCTGAGTTCTGCACCTGAAAGGGCTCCTTTTCCTATGACTTATTCAGAAATGGCTGGGCTATTGGAGGTTCCCAGAAGCCATTTGCCTGCTGTATTATGGCTTTGGGGAGTTTGTAGACACAAGCACACCTAGAGGATATTCCTATAACTATCATTTAGCATTAATATCTTCACCTAAGCATAGGGATAACATCCCCTGTAAGATTTTAGGAATAATGCATATTATATATATATAGGGCATAATAAGCTCAAAGAAAAAAAGCAAACTATTTTTACAGAAGGCAGCATAATGTGCCATTTAAAGAGTGCACTATTATCTGACAGACTGCAGATGTGTTCAAAAGATACGAAATTTCAGTTAGGAAGAATACATTCAAGAGAGCTCTTATAAATCTTGATGGCTATTGTTAATCATCATGCACTGTAGTCCTGATAATTCCTAAGAAAGCAGATTTTAGATTTCTCATCACAAAGAGGGAAATGTGTGAGATAATACATGTTAATTAGTTCAATTTAGCCATTCTACAATGTATACTTACATAAAATTACATTGCATATTATAAATATATGCAATTTTATCAATTTAAATAATTAAATTGCATCAACAGCATAATTCAGAGTCTATAAAATGAGAGGTTACTTAGGCATTTTAACAAGTGCCTTTTGAGTCATTTTGGCCAGAAATCATTGAAGTAGATAATCTTCCTATTAGCCAATTAGTTCTCCTTTATCTGAGGAGTTCGTAAGTCTTCATGGAAACATAGGCTTTTTTTTTTTTTTTTTTTTTTTTTTTTTGCAGTGCTAGTTATTGAACCCAAGATCTCACATTCAGGTACATTCTCAGCCTTTTTGAAATTTTATTTTGAGATAAGACCCCTCCTCCCTCAGCCTCATGAGTACAGGGATTACAGGAGTACTCCAACACCACAGAACAACAGGTTCTTTCCCTAAGACTTGCTTCAGTTTCACAAGATCTTTGTTGAGTAGACAGGAGTGGGCATCTGACCCAAAGCAGACAAACTCGAATTCTTTTCTGGATTATTTGTGTATCAGAAAAACTCTCAGATGGGGAAGCTGTAAAATGTGAACTCTAGGTATTACCGGCTGCTCTGAAGTGAAACAGGGTTGAAACTACCTGCAGAAGAGGAGCAGTGGCAGGAGGCAGACGGAGGCCCTGAGACTCAGTGAAGCTCAGTCCTCTGACCCTACTCGTTCCCAGGTCTACTTGCAACTCTTCCCCTCCAACAATATGCCAACTGATCCTTTCTTGTACTGTGCCAGTTAAAATTTCTCCCTGTACACAGACTTACACATTTTTCTTTTGATTCTGTTAGCTAAGTTTTGGTCACTGTTGACCATGACTCACAAGTGCCAATACCCTTTTCAATTAAACATCTGGTCATTTCCTGAGCACTGACCAGGCTGCTGTGGATTTTGTCTTAAATCTCTGTATCTATTCTTTCTTTGATTTAGATGTAGCTTCCAGGTGCTTGAGAAAGAACACTTTGGGCAAAATAGAGAGATATACTAAGATATTCAAACCAAATAGATCCAGCTGTATTGTGTAGGCATTACTAATAGAAAAAGAAGGATAGTGATCAGTCTGGGTTAAAAAAAAAAAGTATGTGGAGAAAAATTCAAGAGATGAAGGAGGAAAAAGGTACAGTAAATAGTTATCTTTGTTTCATTGATTTTTCCCCATATTTTCAACATCTAAAGGAAATAGTTTCAATTTAAAGATAAAAACAATTCATTGTTCATCATCTATCTCATGAAGTAAGAGAGATGCCATAACTCCCTTAAGTTGATCATAGTAGAGTACAACTTAACAAAGCACAGAGATGCACAATTTCCATGATTGTGGGTCTTGTACTCCCTGACTAGCTATGATTCTTTGCTTCTTGAATCTTGCAATCACTAATCTAGGGAAAAGCGTTTACAAGTTTCTGAAAAAACATCTTCCAAACAGATTATGATAATACCCACAAAAGATAATTCAATTATTTATTCAAAGACTACTGTGAGCTAGGCCTTTGGGAATGTTGCAAACTAATACTTGACATAAAAGAATAAAGCAATTATGAAACTAGTTTTAAGGGTTAGGGAAGTACTGAGTATGGTGGTCAAACAAAACAAGACGGAATGCTCTGGAGGATGAAGATTCTGCTTGGGAATTGTCTCGTCTGAGGCCTAGCACTGTGTCTGGCACATATTAGATCCTTGATAAGTATCTATTGAATTACTCAAGAACAAATGCTAAACTTGTGTGGGAACCAAGGGATAGAATCACAGAAAAAGTGAAAGTCTGAGCTGCTAATAATACTATCACTCATTTCCACAGAACTTGGTACATATTTTTCTGTCACAGTCCTCACAGTCAAGCCTGATGTTGGATCCATACGGACTTGATGAACAGTGATCCTCTCCATTATCTTCTTGCATAAATCATCATGAAAGAGGACTCCTGGGGATGGAGGCTGAAGAAGAGGGAAGATCTAACTCAAAGTGAGATCTACTTCACAGAGAAGATGAGGGGAGCCTTGACTAGACAGTAGCATGGTTCCCTGCTCCATCAAAATACATGCTTTTGAGCTTTCTTGACAGAAAGGTTAGAAACTGAAGAGATATTTTCATGAACCCTCTTTAAGGGACAAAGGTCTGGGCCTTAAAACCTCATTACAGTTAAAGCAGCATCTGCGCAGGATCAGGCCAGTATTTTCCTATAGTCAAAGCAAACTCCCAGGACATGACTGAGCAGACAGGAGATGCTGCTACCATCTACTCTCAGGTCCGATGAAAGACTACCCTATCAGGTTCCCCAGTGTTATTTCTGAAAACATTTGCAATATCCATAGGGATTCTCAGAAATGTTTAGACATTGGAGTCTTCAGAGTTGCAATATAAGAAAGACTTAGTACCCAAAAAGAGCAAGAAGGTAGAGAGCAGTATATCTACATATACTTTGGTGGGATTAAGAAAACATCAATGTTCTAAATAGAAAATGGGGGTGGGGTGGACTAATGAAACAAAAATGATAGGGTAAAGGATGGACACTCAAGCTAGCCCCTCTCTGTAAGTCTCCCTTAACCTCGGTATGTCTTTGGGAGAATTTTGCAGGGAGTGGGAACTTGTGGTTGTACAGCTGAGATCTAACAGCAAAGCTATATATTCCCATGGCTATGGGCCTAGAAGCAAGAGGAATACTCTGCTCAGCACAACCTCACTGATTGGTCTTATAATTCTTTCACCATCATACTCTGAGCTCCTTAGTGGCTGGAACTCTGCAAGACCTGATGGAACCTTATAATTGTATACAGGGTATGATTGAAAATTATGGTAAATGCTTACTTACATTTTTAAAAATTATTACAGTAAAATAAAAGTTGTCATTAATATTCCTTGCTTTCAATACACTTAACCTGTCATTCTTTCCACTTCTGAAAGAGTTATGGAAGTCCTTTTCTTCTGAGACCTTTTTAGTTGTGTTGTCATGGATATTTCAATATCCTGAATTAATTCAGAAAGTTTACCTTTCACAGTCATTTTGATTTTGGGAAGAGCTGGAAGTCACACAGTGCCAAATCTCATGAATACAGTTGATGAGGACGCACTGTAATGTTTTTATGAGTTTGCCTTTCTGTTGGACAGCAACAATATTCACAGCATTTTTTATCATACCTTGTAAAGACATGAAAGACGACTTCCAGAATTGCTTCAGAAAGTGGTTACAATGATGTAAATATCTTTACAGCAAGGGGGAGTATTTTAAGGGGAGATGATTGCGATCGATGTGTCTTAATAAATTTTGAAGTTCAAACAAATTCACTATATATTTTTATCCCACCTCATCAATGCCACTGACAGTTACTGATTATTTTTGCATTGTCATTCAAAAGAGTGCTTAGATATGGACATGAATAGAAAACAAATTCAAAGGCAAACGCTGACCGGGCCATTTAAACACTACTGAAGGGGAAAAGACTTAAAGACTCAAGTCCCATTGGCTAGGCAGCTCTGCCTAAGAGAAACCCATCCAGCAATTTCATCTCGATGCTCTCAAACATTTGACCCATCTCGCTGCATGCTCATCGACCCACCTTCTAATTATGACTTGGCATCCTATGCAGACCTTCAATGAGGATGAGAATAGACTGATCATATGCATTTGGTTCTTTGCTCTGGCCCACATGACAATTATGTCTCATAGTGAGTGAATAAATTGGCATTCAGATGATTTGCCTTTTCCTGAGGTCTGCCCACAGGGAAGGCATAGATTGGTTATGTTGACACTAGTAATCTGATCCCAAGGAGAAGGATAACGTTTCCTTTAACGAAATATACCAACAAAAATATGAACATAAAATATATAAATAAAACATGAATGTAAGAAGTCTAGCTTTCAACAGTGTCTCTCTGAGTGCTGCCCAAGTCAGCTGGTTGAGCTTACCATGCTGAGTACCAGACAGTATTTTCCTGTTTTAATCATGATGTGTTCAGGATATGGTGATTAATGCCACCTTATGAAGCATCTTAGAAAACAACTAGTTGGTAACCTGTAAGTGGTAGCAAGCATGTGCCCTTATGCATTGCTGTACCATTTTATAAATGAGGAAACTGAGTCCAGTGGAAGTAAGATAACTTTCCCAAGTTGACACGAGTGAGCCTATAATTCAGATCTATCAAATTCTAAAGTCTGTTTTTGCTAGTGTGCTGCATTGTGAAATCCTTGACATTTGTAGATGCTTTAAAATTAATAAATAATTTTCATACCCAGTATTTCAATTATCCCTTGCAAGAACTCTGAATAGTGACAACACTCAACAAATGCAACTTGGTTTTGTATCTGACCACAGATCAAAAGAGACAGAAACCAAGGGAGAGTTCAATGGGATCTAAGGTCTGCAGTGTTACTTCCCTCAGGGAAGCCACTAATTCTGTATGTAGACCAGGGGGGAGTTCCCAAAGGAGAATTAGGAAACAGGTTATGCAAGAATTTAGGAACTCCTGTTGAGGGCCCAGTATGTGAGTCAGATAAGAATGAATATGAGTCAAAACTACCCAAGATAACTCTGAGTGGCCCTGGCTACTCTCAGAGCTATGGAAACCACATCACCCATAGTCCTGCATCCTTCTGGTCTTTGTTAAATTTGCTCCTGCTGCCTATAGAAAAAACAAAACATTCTTCTCTTTCCATTCCCAAACTCCTGTTTCTTACTTATTTTTCTGCTGAAAAGGTGGCTATGGGATGGGGTGCATTAAACTTGGCATTGGCATTGGTACAGCAATATGTATGAGCAAAGCTGCTTCACCATTAACATTCACACTTTTCACAAGGAAAACATTGAGGTTCCTAGCGGTTTGGTGCCTGTGCCTGATCAAGTATCCTTTCTACTTAGGATGAAGGTAGCCCAGGGAGCCTGTGAAAGCCCTGTAGTAGCCTTTGTAATTTTTTTCCAAGGCTGCCTCCTTCAAATTTGTTGTAGGTGCAAGACAAGGGAGATGGGCTTAGAAGGGGATTATGTTAAACCCTTCCAGAGAACAATCATGGAAGCAGTGTAGGATTAATGTGTTCCTGCTCTAAGTCCATGCTTTTTTACACTCCTTTTTCTAATGGAAAAAAAAGAAAGCAGATTCCACTTCTCGGTTTCATACATAGAAACTCATACTCACAAAGACAGTAGCAAGATTTTTCCTTTGGTTTGTTCTTTTCCAAGGCATTACTTCATTTAAAAATCTAACATTATAATTTATTTCTGCTAAGTGAAATCCAGTAGCTATTGCCTTTAAATGTGGATTAATCATTATTTGAAATGAGTGACTTGAAAAAAATTATTTTTTAAAAGTCTGCATTATATCAGAAGCTAAGAAATTAGTCAACGTAATTACTAAACAATTCTATGGATTGAAACATAAAAGAAAAGATTATAAGTTTGCTTCATGCATCAAAGCCACAACAACACACTTTTCCATCTCTTTCATGAGCTAGAAACAAGACTCTTCATATATTATTGATTTAGATGATATTTAGTCTCAGAATCTGTAGAGTAATATGTCAGAACACTTCATTAACAAAAATATATTATGCCCTGAGATGTACTAACTACATAGTAGTGCACAAGATGCACTATAAAAACTCTTCCTAAACAATTTAAATATGTAATGGAACCATAACCTTATTTAAATCCTTATATAAAATAGTTAATATGAGTTCCTTTATATAGTCTTTTGAATTCTAATATTCCTATGCAAAAGTCAATTCTTCATTATTTATTCATAGTCCCTCATGTATAAGCTACCCAATTTGGGGAGGGTTCCATGTAGAGTCGTTAAGTAATTTAGGTGCATTCACCAATTATATAATACTTAGTCTTCTCAGTTAACATCATCATTTCTTAAAACACTGACCACTGTACAGTCACTACCGAATCCTACGCTGCTCACCTGTTTCTGGGTAATAGCTAATGAGAGAATGTACAGAACCCTGATGATGATGATCATTGACTCAAAATAAGAATAAAAGATTCCCAGTCCAGGAGTCCTAGGAATAGTGTTCTACATTTTTCATATTAAGATAAAAATTTCCTTTAAAAGTGAAAGAAACTTCACCTGTATCTGCTACGTGAATTTTCAAAAGTGGAAAAAAAATCAAACTATGCCTTTTTCTGTAGGTCCCTTCATGACTGAGAAAATGGATGTGGACAGAGGATATTAGCTCTTTAAACACAGTAAACATTGTTTTATGGCTGTTACTAGGGAAACCAACATGCTGGACTATTTTGTTGTTATTTCTATGAAATCTATTTAGAGCAAAATCTTCATAATCAAAATCACGTATCCTTAAGCTAAGCATCCATCCAAAATGGCAATCCCGTTTTGAAAAGTAACCACTCTTTTTAGTATGATTACTTATTTACTATCTGAATATAATTATCTCTTCATTATATTAGTGTTTATATAGTGAGCAACTGAAGATGGGGCAATTCAAAAATGTTACAAATAACCGACAGTACCTGTTCTTGTGACTCCGACTGTTTTCAAATGAGCAATTTGCTGTTTTCAACTGGTCTGGAACTAGATGAGCAAAAATATAAGAGGAGGCACGATGAAAGGAGCTACTCCATATCTGTTCCACCGTTTCAAAGCAAAAGGCTGCTTTTTTCCATCATTCCCAGGCAGAGGTAAGCAGGTTAATGGAGTCAGGTTACTTTTCATTTGTTACTCTATCGCCAATTGGTTATCACTCTGGAAAGCACAACAAAGAGAGAATAAAACATGCATGACCACATAGTTTGCTATTACAAGGTATCCAGTGATATGAAAATAAGTTCCACACCCACTTTTCATCGTTTGTCAGCTGGTGCTTGGCTTAACCAGCACTGCTGAGGAAGTGCCCCCAGTGCTTCTAGCAGGACTTTCCATTAAGAAAATTGGCTAATCTCCTGGCCTACAGAGAGGGTTCTTTCAAATTCCATTCTCTTTTTATTCGCAGGTTAGTGTATTAATGTTGATTCAAAATTACTGGAAAGACCATATTAACCTTAATCAAGGGGAAAATTTAATTGCTCGCTACTCTTCACACCTGCACATTTTACCCTAATCTTCACTAAGAGGTACAGTTTAACCGCTTGTTAAAACAGTTTCCAAGCTCTCTTATAAAAAGTCACAAGCAAAAGCTAAAATTTTAAGTTCTTATTGATCAAAAAAGCCTCAAATGAGATAGGTGCTATTCCTGAATTTAGCTCCCTAGGCTGAAAGTGAAGTTTGTGTCCCACGGCAGGCAAGCAGCAAAGCCTAAGGCTATTTTATGTGAACTTTTCAGAATATTTTCACCTCTAGGGGGCATTGTCTTTTTAGTTACCTAGGAACGAAAGGCTATTTGTCATAGGTACTGATTTCTAGCCAAAGTTTGGGAGGCAGCTAATCATCATGCAGAAAAAGGAGAGGGGGCTGTGTAGGGGAGGGGAAGAGAGGGAGAGAAAGGGATAGGAAGAGGAGGGAGAAGAAAATAACAAACACACAGGCCACAGTGGTGCATACCCAAGGCTGAGGCAGGAGAATTTCAAGTTCAAGGACAGCTTGAACTTGTGAGACTCTCTCTCAAAAATAAGAAGGGATAAGGAATATAGTTCAGTCAGAGAGGACTTGCCTAGCATGTACAAGGTCCTAGGTTCAATCTCCTGTACTGCAAAAACAAATTAACAACAAACAAAAACTAAAGAGAATAAAAAAAAAAAATCTTCAAATTCTAGTGTCTCTTCAGTTTAAGGTCAGTGTCCTTCAACAATAGAAAAAGAATTGCTTCATTAAGGTGAGACTATAAAAGCTTTAAAAGGTTATAGCTTATGTTTCAAATTTAGATTAATAATAAATAATTTTAATAAAATCTATTATTTTTGCAGTTACTCTCAAGTCACTAATTTTTTGTTTTTATTTGATTGCAGTACTGGGGATCAAACTCAGGACCTTGTGCTTGCAAGGCAGGCACAGTGCCACTGAAGTAACCAAACCACTCATTTTTTAAGTATTATATAAACCATTAGCTTTTTTAAAATTAAGTTTTATAAAACTGTTGAGTGAATTGGAACTCCAGCTGTGTTTCAAAACAAAATCACAGTTTCTGATTCAGTTATTCATTCAACATTTAGTCATCTACTGGATCCAGGCACTAGAAACATATTGATTAATAAAAGAAAACACAGAGTTTCAAAAATGACAGCGTAATCAAATGGCCACTTATGAAAGTATGAAAGTGAGATCTTGGAAAGATGCTACAAGATTATATAAATCAATAAGCAGAGGAAGATCAAAGGTTTCCTGAAAAAAAAAAACAAAAACAAAAACAGCCAAGCAGAGATTTGAAGATAGCTACATGAAAGGGAGTCTGATAGGAATAAATATTGCCCAGGTAGGTGGAAGAGAATGTTGAATGGCCGTAGTTGCTTAAATTGGAGAAATAAAAGGGACATTCTGCCATGTGCTTTTGTATATAGAATGTTATCATGGCTTTATATCTATAGCTTCTGATACATTATCAAAAGATATATCCAGAGATCAATGAAATCATATTCTATTTAGCAAGGTGAGACTTTCTAGAGGGGGTGAATTATAAATGGTGTTAGTAAAAGGCAAGCAAACAAATAACTCAATGTAAAACACACTAAATGTAAAAATCATTGGGAATTAATCTTTTCCACCTTGAAGAGAATTTAGACTGAACTAGAGGGGGCTTTTTATGAGGTAGAAAATTGTAATGAGAACCATGTTGGTGATAGGAGGGAGGTGTCACATGCTAACTTTCCTTGTGTGTTCTATTGATGAGGTCTTCCTCCTTCTCTTAGGAACTTACAAGGACCTGTTATATACTTCTCTCCATTAACATATAGGGTTAGGATTATTATAAGAAATGACTAATGCATCAGCACAGAGTCTGCTATGGTACCAGATGAATTATTTGAATATTCAACCAAAACAATGCAACACATGATCACTAGGGTCCATAGTTTTTCACTGAGTTTTTATTGGTACTTTTTAAGTATACAGTACAGTCACATTCATCATTGAGATCTTGTACCTGTACACGACAGATCTCGGTTCTCCTTTTTCCCCATACCCCTACCCTCCCTTCACTCCCTCCACCCTCTCCTATTTACAAAGACTTTGTTTCAATTTTTTTCTTTTCTCATATTTTTCTTTTCCCTTATTTTCTTTCCCCTGCACTTCCCACTTCATAGTTTTTTATTTAAATTTTACATCTCAGAATGCTCAAACACCATTCATTTTGAATTTGAGATGTATAAGGACATATAGCTCCAATAACTAAACCTTAATCTAACTGCCTAATATGATCAATAAAGGCATTGCTACTATTTTTATCACCTCTATATAGTTTATCACTACACTATAGTATATGAAACTAATGCCATTATTTTGAAAATTTCAAATGGATATTATGATCAAGATTCCCTGTGTTGAGTGGATTCAGAAAAAAATATAGATAAATGCTTTGTGTAAAATAAAGACACAAGTTGCCTACTACTCCAGCAGTATCTCAGATGTACATACTGAATAATTTTGGCAATTTCTCCATAAAATTAATTGTTTCTATGTCTCAGAAGAGCAAAAATGCCTAATTCTGATGACATTTTATAGTTTTTGAAAGTTAAAAATATCCCTTTTAAAGAGAAGTAACAAAGACAATGCAATTTCAATGTGCCAAAATCTATAAATACATAGAAAACTTAGAACCACAAAAGACTAAATGGAAAGTACTAGATTAGGCCTCTCCGAGAATCACTTAGAAAAATTTTGAGAATTTTGATGCCTTGGGGCCACCAAGATTTTACCAAAGCAAAATCTTGCAGAGTGGGGCTTGTGCAATTTTTTTTAAGGCTTGTGCCAATTTTGTAAGGCCCCTCAGGTTATTCTAAAGAGCTGCCCAGGTTAAGAGCCACTGTTCACCCCACATCAGAGAGATCTGACGCAAGGGCTCTTCAGATAAGTAATGTGGAAAATGTCTACCATTAGGCATCTCTCTGGAGGAATTTTCCACTGCCCAAGATTCCTAAAGACAACATTTACTGAAGATAATAGCACCTGTGTGATTAGGCACACAAAATAAAATTTTGTTTCACATAATTTACCACATGAAGGAGAATCCAAACCTAACATTCCTCTTTATAAGAGCTTCAGCAAATCACCCTCCTTAAACCTGTGTCTCCTTTGCAAAACTGTGATTAAAATACAATTTTAATCTTCAAGACTATTTAATGAATGTTTACCACAATGTGCCAAGAATTACACTAGAAACTTGATATACACAGATTATTTTCCAGGATTATTTTGAGCATCTGCTTAAGTTTTTTTTTTTTTTTTTTTTTTTTTTTTTTGCCTCTCAAAATTAGAACCATGTATACTGGAAATGCTTTAAAAATTTTAATGTACAATCTTGGCAAATCTCCTTCCAATTTTATAACTGATCACTAGATTGAGTGAGTTATACAACCTGAAAATTGGTCGATGTCATGAAGTTCAGGGCACCCTACTTGGTGTGGTGGGAGAATCAGAGGTGGTGGTAATAATAATGGCAATAGTGATGGCGATGATCCTGGTGACAGACAGTGATGGTGATGATAGTAACTAACACTTTTGCTAGCTTATCTCATATAAGGGCTACAAAAATATTAAGTGTCAAGATAATACAATTTCTTCTTGTTTAAACTCTGACTTATCTCAAACGCTATCACAATTTTAATGACTTCATAATACTATTGACAAATACTCTTTGCCTGAACTTTAGTCAGACTGTCCTGGTTGACCTTTGTGTCCCTCTGGCCTCCATCAACCTATTTAAGGAAAGAAGACTACGCTAAGCCAGTTTAGAGAGAATCTTCAATCTTAATAAACCTCAATATCTCATCAAATTTTCATCTGTCACACTATATATATATTTTTTTAAATTAATTAATTTATTTATTTTTGGTACGGGGGATTGAACTCAGGCCCTTGCACTTGTGAGGCAGGCAGCAGAACCATTTAGCCAAATCCCCGGCCCACCATCTGTCACTCTTGATATCCAATCTCCCTGACCTGACTATAGCAAGAATGCCGTTAGGTCTGTTTAACCAGAATCTTCCCTGATCTTATTGCTTTCTTTTAGTGTTTTCCATCTTCTGGCCCCAACATCCTGTTTGTGGGCTTATATTGTAAGTAGAATGGAGCCCGGTTTTACCATGATGTTTCTTTTCCTCTGTGATTCCTGAACAAAATTTGTTTACTTAATTAAGGAAAGTATAAAGTGGGTGATTTTATGCCTTCATTTAATAAAAGAGAAATACAAGCTATGAGAAGTTAAATGAATTGCCCATGGTCATCAGCCAATAACAGTGGACTCAGGCTTTGAAACCAGGCTGGCTATGTTGCTAAAACTCTAACTCATTATGGGGTCCAGAAGCACTTCTGCCTGCTGTATGTTCTTGCTTACCAATATGTAACTAAGAGCAGTATGTATCTATATATCTCTATCTATCTATCTATCTATCAGCTCAAGGAAAAATGGAATAATAGCTTTTAAAAAGGAACTATGAATAAACATGTCCACTACTAATAAGGTTCAACTTGCACTTCTATGTTAAGGACAATATCTATTTGGTTGAGTAAAGCTCTAAGAACTGTAACTGAAAAAATATTGACAGAGTATTATCCCCTGCCAGAAACATACATGATATGTATTACACATGTGTGAAATTTAAACACCTTGTTGCTTGCTTATGGTAAGCAATTGCAGTAATAAACTAAGGAGGCTTCAGGCCCAACAGATGTGTTTATTTGACAAAATGTGTGTAAACATAACCTTGATCCATGATTTTTCCAATAGCTGCTCCTGTTTGCTTTAGCCCAAGATGTTTACATTAGTAAACTATAAAAAGGGACAAAAAAAAAGAAAAGTAGTCCCCACATATGACCAAAGACTCTCTTTCCTCTCTGTCTCTCTTTCTCTCTTATGTGAATTGCTTTTTTAATTTAGCAATCTTATTAAAATTACAAGGGTGTATTGTGTCAGAGTCCAGTGTTCTTGAGCGTCTAATTAATTTTCAAAGTGCTTTACATTCTACCTTAAATTATTTTTTATTTTAGTGTAATACAAATAGATATTAATAAAGAAAATATAAAAACACTCTTCTATGGGAAAAAACAAAATTTCATAACAAAATAATCAGAGAATAATAATGGTTAATATATTGTGCATCATGATCTTAAAAAGAATGGCCAAAATGTTATTCAAAGTACAAGTCTTAGACAAAAGATGGTTATCACTTACAAAGAAGAAACAAACATACAAAACCTTCTTTTCAATGAAAAAATACTAGTACTACAAACAAAACAAATTAGCATTTATTGTAAAATCATGTTAAAACAACAGAATAGATAATTTGGGGAGTTATTTGAGCTTCTATCTACTTATTTATCTATCTTCTATTTTGCACATAATCTCTCTCCATATGTGTGTGTGTGTGTGTGTGTGTGTGTGTGTGT